>NW_008340047.1:0-2569 GCF_000622305.1 Nannospalax galili
CCCCACCAGGGCTGGGATTACAAGCATGTACCACCACACCTGGGTTTTTACATGGGTAGTGGGAATCAAATTCAGGTCCTTATGTTGGGTGGCAACGACTTTACTGACTGAGGCTATCTTCCTAGCCCCTGAATAATACTTTTTGATCCTTACTTTATTTTTTACTTGCAGCATTTGTTGATTCCTTCAAGAAATACTTACTGGATGTCAGGATCTGAGGGTACTGCAGCTGTCCTGGCTAAACAGAGCTATCTTCTCATGAAACTTAAATTCAAGGAAAAAAGTTTGGCAATAAACACAAGTAAACGAAATATCCAAAGTGTCACGTTAGAAATCAAAAAGGACAATATGGTAGTGAGAAAGACACTACCTTATGTTGCAGAGGACCCCGGTTCAATTGCCAGCACCCACATGGCAGCTACGGACTTTCCTTAACTCCAGTTCCAGGGGAATCTGAAGCCCTCCTCTGACCTCCGTGGCATTGCATGACACGAGTGCACCCACATACATGCAGGCACACTGCGTCGGGTCTCTGACTTCCCCAGGTTAGTTCCTCTGGGCTGATGTCCTGAAGCACAGTGCAGTTTTGTGGCAGTTTTTTTGTTTAACTCACTATGTAGACCAGGCTGGCCTTGAATTCACAGAGATCCGCCTGCCTCTGCCTCCCAAGTACTGGGATTAAAGGCGTGTGCCACCAGGCCTGGCCCATTCTCTTACTTTTTCTGTGCTGTAGTGGCCTGCCTCATGCATATCCATGGATATACATGGTCTCCATTTGATAGCTGCTCCTCTGGGCTTTGACAACAGACGTGGGGCACTTCCTGGTTATGTTTGTGTGGGAGATTGAGGAAGAAGTTTACAGTGGCTTTTGTATCTCAGCCCACTTTAGGAAAAAAGGCTGCATTCAGAATGGCTCACCAATTTTGGGGTTTTGTGAATCAACACAAATTTCATTATTTCCTTTTATGTCCTGTAGCATTTACTGTACCTCATATGACCTTATGATTATGACTATGTGGGTTTTGGGTTTTTTTATTTTTTTTTGGAGACAGGATTTCCCTGTACCTCCAGCTGCAGCTCTATATGTAGACCAGGCTGGCCTTGAACTTACAGAGATCTGCTTGCCCTTGCCTCCTGAGTGCTGGGATTAAAGTCATGTGCCACTGTACCTGGCCTATGACTATGATATTATGCAAATTATTATTCTGAGTTTTCCATGTTGGGTAGTATTATATAACAATATAATATATAATTGGTAATAGTCTATCTATTAAAATGATCAAAGAGAGCACATTTTAGGGAGAGTTATATAAAAGTTGATTTATAGTGGATTAACTCTTCAGTTACTCAGAAAACTTATTCAAACACATTTATTTTCCCAAGATAGCAAAAAATTTTTACTGTGTATGTCTTCATTCTTAAAAACTAGTCAACTTCAAATGTATCCAAATGATCCTTTTTGTTTATCGTAAAATCTTAATGTAATATCCCAGGTAAGAATTTTGCGGTTTTTATTAACCATAGTTAGTATTTTTCTTTAATCTGGATCAAAGCTTGTTCTACTTTTTAAAAACATTTACTTATATATTGTGCGCATTTTGTGGGCAGTGGCACATGCTATGGTGAGCATGTGGGGGTCAGAGGACAACTTGTGGTCTGTTCTCTCCTTACACCATGTGGGTCCTGGGGATGGCAATGAGCGCCTTTACCTGCTGAGCCATCTCACCAGCCCTGTTTTACTTTTTGAAAGCCTCAGTATTTTTCCTAAAAGATACTGAGATAATTTTATCAGAAGGACAATTTTGTATGCTTAAAGTGAGGTGCTAAACTGGGTTATTTCAGATGCTAAATGTGTATGTTGTAGATTTTCAAAAATTTATGGTTTTTCCCTCCCATGATCTACTTAACACTTGCCCGTTTGCTTAAATTTTTAAGAACATAAATTCCTTCTCTGTTTAGTTTACAGATGATCCAACTCTTGCAATTTGCAACGACAGCAGAGGCTCTGTTTTTGCATTGACATTCAAGTAAGAGACTAATGGACATTTGTTGAGAAATGGAAAGATTAGCTCTTTAATGATTTGAAATTGAACATGAAGAGGTCTGGAAAGTCCAGCTGGTTGCAAATGGGTCCCGGCTGTGCGTTAGTTACCTGGCAGGCTTAGAAAGCATGGAATTGCAGTCCTGGTCCCCATGATGTGATTGATCTCAGTAGGTCTGAGTAGAGATTCTGGGCTCCTGCTTCTTCAGGGGATTCCTGTCTGCTCTCAGCTTAGAATACTATTGTGGAGTGATTCGCTAGCTTTAGTTTAGTCTCCAAGCCCACTGGGTTATAGCTGTAACCAGGTTTTCTTGTGTTAGAATTGCCCTGTTTTTATTAATTAAATAGGGGCAAAAACTGTCAGAATACTCCAGAGAATATTTATGAAGCTGAGGTTTAAAAAGCATAGAAAATAGTGTACAGTATATATTTTGCTTTCATTAATTCTTCAAAGTTAGCATGTATCTTTGTTTCTTTTTCTTGTTTTTCATAGCTTCTAAAATATCAAGCACAAAGTAATTGCTGAAA
>NW_008340047.1:3408-4050 GCF_000622305.1 Nannospalax galili
TAGTTCCAGGGGACTATGAACATCTCTCAAAATGTCCTGTAATGGTGGTGGGTCACCTGTCCTCTTGATCAGGGAGGCCGAGGAAACCCCACCAAGATGGACTTGAACCAGTGTCCAGTCTACAAAGAGGAGGGTCAACACAGAGGAATCACTTCCTCCATGCTTCCAAGCGAAGCCAACCGTGGTCAAGCAGGACCTTTGACTTATCTTCACAAAGGCGGAACTGGTAAAAGAAAGGAGCCAGAGGCTCCTCCCAAGCCCATGTGACCCCTGAGGAACAGGTCCTCAAACGACCTTAACAGTAAACATAAATTGGTTTGTCAGGGCCAACTGTATGGCCTTAAACATCCAAAAGGGAAGTATAACCAAAGATTAAAGGGATCAATATAATTTCTTAAGAGTCCATATGCATGGCTAAAGGCTACATAATAAGCAACAGTGCCAAATAGGAGATACCTTCTTTTGAGTTGTTGGCCAGGGTAAACAAAGGGACTCCCTAGGCATTAAGCCAGCATAGAACTGGCAAAATGAACAGCAGACCCTAATCTTACCTAAAGGAGTGTTGACAACTGATTGCTGCTAGAAGAGGATCAGCTGACCCTCCTCAAACAAAGACCTCTAGATAGGCTGACTAGATTCAAC
>NW_008340047.1:4213-10996 GCF_000622305.1 Nannospalax galili
TTCCAGTACTTATATTATTACTACTTATTTATTTTTATTTTTTTATCACTATTTTTGTAATTTTTAGTAACTACATGATTAGAAGAAGCATTTCACTACAGCTTTAACATATTCAGTAATACACTCCAGAGCAAGAGTACATTTCTTTCACATGTGGCTGCAAGTTTCTAGGTTCACAGCTGAATCAATGCAGTTATACAATATTGAACTCAGTACAAGCCCTGTAAGACATAAAATCAAATGAGCCCCGAATTTTAATAATGAAATGGAGATCTCTTTTTTAAAGGTTAAAACCTCATTCAATTTTATGTCTTACAGGGTTTATACTGAGTAATGTATAACTGTATTAATTCAACTGTAAACCTAAAAAATTACAGCCAATTTGGAAAGAGATACATCTTAGCTCTTGAAATTGTTATTGAATATGTCAATGCTGTTGTAATGAAATGCTTCTTCTAAGTATGTGGTTATTAAATAAATAATTTTAAAAAGTAAAATTAAATAATTTAGCTGAAAAAAAAAAGACTAGAAGGTAGGAATTGGCTAAGCAATTAGGGTAAAAAGACCAAAGAAAAGTAGCCAGTTTCTTGGCTAAAAGTCAAAATGTCCTTGGGCCTCTTAGCAACGTACTCTGTTCCAAAGGCCAAAAATGTCAAAAATATTTGTGAACTCTTACCTAATCCTTAAAAGATTTTAGGGTACCCCTTCAGAGGGGGGAATTTTGGAGTAGCAAAAAAATCCATTAATAAAATAGAAGAAAGAGTACACAAAGCAGGGAGAAGTTTGCTGCATTGAGCCTCTGCATTCTAAGCCTGAGTTGAAAGATCATCCCATCACACAGTTTTCATTATTGGCCATGGTATCCCTAACAATGGTAGGCAGGTGTGTTTAGAAGAAGCTCTTAGCTTTTAGAAGCTTTGATGTTTGAAAATGGCAAGGTAAATAATGAAAATAACATATTTTTTTCCTGTAGATCCTGGTTATTGGATTGAAACCATCCTTGAAAGTGTGGATGACTTTCCCCTATGGACGGGTAAGTATGCCTCTCCATTTTGTTGGCAAAAGGAAGAACTAAGTCGGGAGGACAGAAGAATTATTTGTAAGGGTGAATTCTCTTGAGAGTCCAAAATGTAGATGTGGAATGGAAGTGAGTGGTCTCAGGTCATTGGTTAGACTCACCTTAGCAATGGAAGCAGGAAAGATTGGTGTCTTGAGAATCATACCATGTTACACTTCTGTGCCTTTGATGTTTGAAGCTTTTCTCTCGTAAACAACATAAGGTTGGCTTTTGTTTTTAACTACAGTTTGACAGTTTTTGTGTATTACTGCCCTGGTGCTGTGTAGTTAAACCTTAATTCATTCACCAATTTTCCTAGCTTCATTCACTGCTCTTCAGAGGCTGGTAAGGTTTCCTTCTTGGATTGAAGACTGATGGATAAGTTGATGTGCTAAATCCTAGCCTTGATTTCCAGTGTTTGAAGAACACTGTGTGATAGCTGTGCTGAGGCAGGATTATGCTCACTGTCTGTGTTTTGAAACCAAATTTCTGATCATGTAGACCCCACTGTAGTATCCAGTATAAATTGCTAGTACACATGCTTTCCGTGGTTTCTACCCTTGCTATGTTCTTTAGAAGATGTTATTTTTGAGAAAGTACAGATGACCATATGTAATTATGGGTTTTACATCTATGAATTTAACCAGCAACACATCAGAATATTCAGAAAAGGGCCTGGAGAAATGGCTCAGCAGTTAAGAGCACTGACTGCTCTTGCAGAGGACACAGGGTTGGTTCCCAGCACCCAGTGGCAGCTCATAATCATTTGTAACTCCATTTCCAGAGGATCCAGTGCCTCTTCTGTCCTCTATGGGCATTGCACGTATGGGTGTACTTACATACATGCAAGCAAAACACATAAAATAAAAATAAATTAAAAAATCATTAAAATTTTACCTCTATAGTGAACATGTACGGACCTGTGTCCTTGTCACTAAATGATACAGTGTAACGTCAGATTAACACAGATTACGCAGGGCATGGTGGTTCATGCCTTTAACCCAAGCACTCAGGAGGCAGAGGCAGGCAGATCTCTGTGAGTTCAAGGCTAGTCTGGTCTACATAGTGATTTCCAGACCAGCTGGGGCTGCAAGGAGATCCTATCTCAAAAAGACCAAAAAAAAAGTACACAGATTACATACTAATATTTTGCCATTATATATTCAACACGAGCATTACGGATTTTGGCATCTAAGCGTGGACCTAGAATGAATTCCCCATAGACAGCCCAGTTTCCCAGGTCTTTGGTGTTTGATGTTTTTAAGAGAGTGGAGTGTGTGTACAAGGAGGGATGTTAATGGGATGCCATGGGAGTGATGGGTGCTGAAGAACCCTGGCTAATTTAATTCAGAAGGCAGCAACATGAACACTGAAGGAGAGCACTCTTGTGTCTTTGTTGGCACACTGTGTGTCTTTGAGCCCCAGGAGGAGCAGGTTTGTCCTAGGCAAAGCTGGCTGAGGTTGGCATCATTGACTAATTGATGTTTCTATCATGATGATACATGTTGCATTTTTTTTGTGCATTTTCCTCCCAACATCTTATTGCAAACATTTTTGAACAGAGGTGTCAAAGAATTTCCAATTAAATGCCCATATGCTTGCCACCTAAATTCTGTTATTACCGTTTTATTGTATTTTCTTTATTACATATCTGTGTATCTATCCATCTCTCTACACATCGAGCTATTTTAGTTTTTTTATGGATTTCAGAGTAAATTACAGAAACCGATACACAAATCTTGAGTGTACATTTGTTGAACTTTGACAAATGCATATACTTTTGTAACTCAAACCCCTATCAAGGTATAAAACATGACTATCACCCAGAAACTTCCCTGTAACACTTCCTAGTCAGTCCCTGCTTCGTTGGAACTTGTATAAGAAATTGGGGAAGATTTTAGCAAAGAGATGGTCAGATGATTTTTTTTTTCCAAAGGTTTATTTGCTTTTATTCTGTGTGTATAAGTGTTTTGCCACATGTGTGTATGTGCACAGTGTGCATGCCTGCTGTCTGCAGAGGCCAGAAGAGGGCATCAGATCCCCTAGCTGCCATGTGGGTGCTGGGAACAGAACCCAGGTCCTCTATAGGAACAGCTAATGCTCTTACTGAGCCATCTCTACTGCTCTTCAGATGCTGTTTTTAAACAGAATTTTCTCTTTGTCCTTTTGTCAATTGTGATGAATGTTTCCTTTTGTTTTCTTTTTACATAGATGGATCCTTCCTGTGTTCCATTATTGGCCTGGTGCTTTGTGGCAGTACATAACTATGTGAATACCATGCTTGCTTTCTGCAGAGGAGATGTTGTTCATTTTCTATTGGTAAGTCATAATATGATGGTAGGACTGTTAAAAAGCTTCAGATCTCAATTTTTTTCCTGATTCTTTGGTAATTTAATACTGTATCAAAAAAAAAAAAACAAAATAAAAAACAAAACAGAAACAACCAACCAACCAAATCCCTATCTTACTGTGGTCTATTTAATTAAGAGAGTGGTCTATTTAATTAAGGCATTAATGCTCAAAATGGAAAAAGCCTGAGCAGTCTTGGCTTCATAATTCTTCATTGTTTATTACTTGGTTCCATCATCTTAGGCTAACAAGTAATTAATGAGTTGTCTATATGTGTGAGCATGTTTTTATTAATGCTGTCTATACATATATCTGTGTATTTGAGAGCAAGTACTATTTGAGTAGTTCCTGTATTCTCTGTACTTTGAGTACAGGACACAAATGAAGGAAGTACAAAACAATTATTCTACACACCTTATATATTGCTTGAAATAACTATTGCCACTAGAAAACCAGTGTTTGTTGCTGTGAGAGAGAGTTGTAGTTTAAATATCAAACTATATGTGAGAATTAGAAATTGAAAATAAATTAGAGCACAAAGACATTAGGATATTGTAGAGAGGAGGTATACAAGGCTTTTGAAGATTTTAGGGGAAAGGTGAGGGACTGAAGTCATAGAGCCAAACATGTACCTGTGTAATCTCTCCTTGAGTGTCTTGAGTGTCTTGCTCAGTGAGGCAGGTGCACTACTGTGTACCTCATTTATCCAGTCAAAACTTGGGAGTCACCTTTCAGATCCCTTTCCCCCTTCAGATGTGCTCCATCATGAAGTCCTTTTTCACTCTACCTCCATAATCTCTTGGCTTTGTACTTTTTGACTCCTCCATGGTTGATTACTTCCCCAGTGCAACCACATATATGTCTGTTCTAGATTCTGCAGTAGCTTCCCAGCAGGTGTCTGGCCTGTGTGTCTTTACTTGTGTAGGTACCTCTTCCACTTTGTCCTCGCTCACAGTTACCATTGCCTTCTCTGGCTTCCAGCTACATAGTCCTATAAGACCTTTCCTTTTAGAACATTTCACACATTTGAAATCTCTTATATAGTGCTCTTCTTCCTTCCTAAGCCAAAAGCTTTCTAAGTCTAGAAACTAGCTCTATGCTATATTAGTAACCACTGGACAGCACCTGTGCATAGAGATAAGTATTTATAGAATTACTGATGGGATGTAAAATTGGATATATGGGGTAGATTTAGACCAAGAGTGGGGGAACTATGACCCATGTACCAAATATCTATTTTGGTGAATAAAATTTTAGTGGAATATAGTTGTGCTCATTCATTTACATTTAAAAATTTTGTTTGTTTGCTTATTTTGAGACAGGCTCTCATGTATGCCAGACTGACCTCAAACTCACTATGTAGCTAAGGCTGGCCTGGACTCCTGATTCTCCTGCCTTTACCTCTCAAGTGCCAGGATTACATGGACCACCATGCCCAGCTTACATATTATGACTGTTTTCTCATTATAGTTGTGGAGTTAAATAAGTACAACAGACTATATGGTCTGCAGAATTTTAAAATACTTACTGCACAGCCCTTCACAAAACGTTTGCCAACTAAGTTATATATTGGCCTATATTGGTAATGGGGAAACATTACAGATATTCAGGTTCTTAGATAGAGTATATAATTAATTAATAGTTAAACATTAATAATTAAGATGCTATTTTAGGAAGATCAGTCTAGAAGTATCACAAAGAATAGATTATAGAAGATAGGAGGTTTTGCTCTTATAATAAAGCTGGGGTGAAGTGGTTAAATAAATGCAGTTGCAGTGAGTTAGGAGATGCTATTTGGAAAGACAGAGCTTCTCAATATACAGGGTCTAGGAACTGAAAGGCATTAATCAGAAACATCTCTATGTTATAGTCAAGAAATATTCAGAAAAGTTGCTTGGTAAGAAATGATTAGGAAAGATTTTGTTTTGTTGAATTGGAAGTGAAAATGGTACTTCCAAGTGTTATATCAGGAGCTGTCTAGTGAGCAGAGGGCAGGCACAGTACAGGTGAGCATTTCAGGTAGAGAATAGTTGAAGGTCTGAAAATCAAAAGCGCATACATGATGTTAGCTCTTACTGTAACAAAAGGAACACAATATTTTCTCTGCCTGAGTACATGTACACAGTTCTGCCTGTCAGGACCTTCTAGCACCCAATCAGGACATGTGTGTTACCACGTGTATGGGACAAAGAGAAACTGAACTATAAAAGGAAACTAACTGAGGGCATAAAAGGCTGGGCCTTTCTTTGTTCAAGGCTCTTCTTTTGAGAACTAGCTCACAGAGCTAGGTGCCAGCATAATAAACTGCTTCCTGGAGGGAAGAAATGCCTTGGTGTCTCATCTCTCTGCACATAGCACTTGGAATACCTCAGTAATGTCATAGGCCAGTAATCAAGTCTTTAACATGTGGACCATTGGGGGACACTTAACCAAACAACATGACTTTGCAGAACATTCATGAAAGGCAGAGGGAAAAGAAAAGGCAACAGGAAAGACAGTTCTATTTTTTTCTTTTTATTTCTTTTGATCTTTTTAAGACAGGGTCTCCCTGTAGCCCCAGCTGTCCTGGAACTCACTGTGTAGACCAGGCTGGCCTTGAACTCACAGAGATCCGCCTGCCTCTGCCTCCTGAGTGCTGGGATTAAAGGCGTGCGCCACCATGCCTGACCCCTTTTTTTTTTTTAATTTTATTTATTTTATTTTATGTGTATGTGTATTTTATTTTATGTGTTATGTGACATAACACAGAAGAGCACAGAAAACCTTTGGGATCATATCAGTTCCAGAGTAATACCGTTACCAGAGAATGATCATGGAAGGTAGACAGAGATGACCACTGGACATAGTGAGTATAGTTTGTTAGAGCCTTTTCAGATGATCAATACCAGTGGAATGGGGTGGAAGGTAGATGAGTTGTTAGAGAAATGGGTCTCTAGAAGAGCAAATTCATACAATCATAGTGCTCGGATTTGAGAGGAAGGAGTAAGATTAAATCATGTCTATAAAAAGTAAATCAAGGGCCTAGAGAGATGGCTTAGTGGTTAATAGCACTTGCTGCTCTTGCAATGGACCTGGGTTTGGCTCCCAGCACTCACATGGTAGCTGACAGCCATCTTTAACGCCAGTTCTGGGGCATCCAGTGCCCTCTTCTGTCCTCCACAGGCAGTGCATGCACTTACCTACAAGCAAAACATTCATATACATAAAATTTAAAAAATTTTGAAAAAAGAAGTAATTCAAGGAAAGTCTTTTTAGAGGAGTGGTTTTTATTTTTGAAGATAAGGGAAATTGGAAATATGTTTGAGAGCAAAAGAAAGAAAAAGGTTTTTGAAAAGAGTAATTGAATATACTAGCAGGGTTGGAAGGGGCAGGACTTA
>NW_008340047.1:11011-26804 GCF_000622305.1 Nannospalax galili
AGATGAAGTGATTTTCTTCAGTATTCTAGGAAATCTTATGGGACTAGGTAATGTTGTCATTGAACTTTCTAGCTTATGAAACACTTTCAACATACGCATCACATAAAAAACAACTTGGTGCTGCCTTATTTTCATTTTTCAGATGTGCACACTAAGAAAGAATAAGTGACTGCTCTTGGTCACATAACTGTAATTGTGGAACTTACACTTAAATACTTGGCTCTGGATGATACAGTGAAATGAAGAGGGCATTACATGAAGGGCCCACATGAAGTGATCTTAGGTTTTTGTTAAGGTATTGAGTGAGGGAGATGAGACTAGGAGGCAAAAAAGGAATTGTGACTTAGATATCTAGTACACTGCTTTTGGGGTGGGGGTGTGTTGTAGAAGCAAATGCATGTTGAATTGCATGCTTTTAATTTCAGGTGGCCATGTCTATCTTGTGCTTTATCTTTCTTCTTCAGTGTTCTACTAAATTGGAGAAACAGAAAAAAAGAGCATTATAGGGATGATTGAGGATTAAAGAGCATATGTGTATATAAGTAAAATATTGACTTGAGTTTCTTTAGGGAAGTCTTGGACTGTGTGAACTTATATATTAGTATCATAGTTCAGAAAAACCTAGTTTTGTCACTATAGCTCTTCTTTCTCCTCCTCCCATACCTCTCTTCTCTTTTCTTTCTCCTCCTCTTCCTCTACTTTGAAATGGCATTTATTATGTTGTCCAGGCTGGTCTCAACTGATCTTCCCTTCTCAGTCTTCCAAGTGGCTTTTTAGTTTTTTAATGAACTTTTCTTTGGCTTCATCATCCCTTGTCATCATTCCTATTTTATATTCAGCTCAATATAATTGATGTTATGAGTTACAACAGAGTGAAAATTACAGCACCTACTAATACTGACAACTAGGCCACCAGCCATGTAGCCTTGGATTTTGGTATAGATCATGTAGCAAATTATTTTTTTCATTTACATAATAATTTATCAATGTTTTGGTTTATCTACACCAACTGGGAATCACACTCTAGATGGAGTATAATTAAATATTTAAGAATTCCTCTCAAGCAATTTTTGATGTTTAGGTTGTTTTCATTTCATCATCAGGTTAAGAGAGATGAATCAGGAGCAATTCATGTCACTAAGCAGAAGCACCTTCATCTATACTATGATCTTATCAACTTTACTGTGAGTACTATTCAAACTAAATGTTCCCATTTATTTCATGTTCTGAATCCATGGTATAAAAGCTACCAAGATTTCTGTCCTGTATCAGGACCTTCAGGGCATATATTAATACAGCATGAAGTGCTGTGATGTTGAATAAAATCTGACTTTGGTATGATGCCATGTAATTATTGCCTTTTGGCCTGATGTCCTGCTGAGCACTGACAGGATCAAGTTGAGTTTTCTTGAATGTCTTGATTAGAGGAAAGCAGGGGTTTGGGCTCAGAAGGACTTAGGTAGGTTTCTTCAGTCACCAATTGCCCTGCTGTATGTATGAACATGTGTTTGTACTTTTGAACTTCTCTTAAAGGATTCAGCCTGTGTTTCATACTCTTTTTCTTGTGACTAACAACATTGTCAGGTTTTCTCCTTGCCTTCTCAATCCTGAGAGGTCCCTTGGTTTAAGAAATGAGATTCCCTTTTGTACCACATTTTCTTTTTCAATGGTGGGTTAAGAATAGTATGCATTTCTGGGTTTTTGTTATTACTTGTTTTAGCATTTTAACATCTGATATCCAGTGAAGCATTGTATATATACATGAAGATAATTTTTTAAAAAAATTTATGTGTATGAGTGTGTTGCTTACATGTATGTAAGTGAACTCTTGTCATGCAATGCCTGTGGAGGTCAGAAGAGGGTGTTGGGTCTCCTAGAACTGGAGTTATGAATGGTTGTTAGCCACCTTGTGGGTGCTAGGATTCAAACCCGGGTCTTCTGCAAGAACATTCAGTGTTCTTAACCACTGAGCCATCTCTCGAGCCTCTACAGGAAGCTTTTAAAATTGCATATTCACTGGGTGTGGTAGCACATACCTTTGATCCCAGCAGTCTGGAGGCCAACCTGGTCTACATAGAGTTCCAGGTCAGTTGTGGCTATAGGGAGATCTTGTCTCAACTCTCTCATTTGCATATTTATGGGCCTTCCCTCACCCTAAAACCTTTTGTTGAACTGGTATGGGTGCTGGAATATCTCATTCTTAAGAGTAGGATCACAAAGAAGGTACAGCCAAGGGTCCCTTGTGAAAGCAGAAGATTTTGGAAGACCAGGCCCTCTATGTAGGAATTTACTTTAGGGAAACAGGGAGGTTTGGTCTTGGACTTCAACTCAAACATTGTTTTTTGTATGGTGTTTTTGAGACAGGGTCTCCCTGTAGTCCCACCTGGCCTGGAACTCCCTATGTAGAACAGGTTGGACTCAAACTCACAGAGATCCTCCTGCCTCTGCTTCCTGAGTGCTGGGATTATCGGCATGCACCACCACGCCTGGCCCAAAGTTTACTCTTAAAGTGACTTTTCACATTGGCCCAACTTCCTAGGACACCATTTCCTCAGACCTCCAGCCTCATGAGATAGCACTTAACCCCCATCCCCAGATCTTCCCATCTGTTCCCCATTTATTCTTCCCATTTGTAAGATACTACCCTTCATTCCTTGCTCCAGTACTCAGCAGTTCAGA
Organism: Nannospalax galili; assembly: GCF_000622305.1. Taxonomy (NCBI): domain Eukaryota; kingdom Metazoa; phylum Chordata; class Mammalia; order Rodentia; family Spalacidae; genus Nannospalax; species Nannospalax galili. The sequence continues at coordinate 13,691 of NW_008340047.1, forward strand.
CTGGCATGTATCTGAGGGGGAACCCATATGTGTTTTTCTGTAACAGCATGGTAACAGTGCCTTGATCTGAAGGACAGGCTTACAAGAGGCTTTCCAGAGCTCTTTCTCATACTGCTCCATTTGACAAGGAGGTACACTTGGTTTTGTTCTGAGTCTAATCAAGAAAGGGTCTGGCCAGGCATCCCTCTGATCCGTCTTTTGAGACGGAGAAGCAGGAGGATTGCCACAAGTTGGAGGTCAGCTGGGTTACATAGTGAGATTATCTCAAAAACCAAAATACAACCAAAAAAACCCTCCCATCCAAGAAAAAACTCAGAGTCTGAAGGAAGAATTATATAGCACAAAAGTAAAGCTAAATGATAAAGGAGCTGGGTGCTTTCTAAATAAACACTTGCCTAGAGATGACGTCTTTGCCCTCAGTTTCCAGCAATAATTGTTGGTCTCTGAGCAAATACCAGGCCATTTTTTTCTACTCATAGCTAGAGAAGTTCTGAGGTAGACAGACTTGAGGAATTGGCTTCAGGGCCTTGGTGTTTAGGGAAGAAAGTGGGGTAAAGGCAAAGAGAAACCCTGCCAGGGCTCTCCCACCTGCCCACCCACCAGCATCTTACTTAAGTAGCTACACTCTGTAGAACATCTCTGGGTGGGCACAGCCCCAGTGACCACAGGACACATGAAACCCAAATTCTGAGATTGGTCAGAGAGTGAAGATTAATCTGAGATGGCTAGATTGTATCTCCCTGACTAAGCAATAGAGAGACAGGAATTCTGGTGGACCAGAGGACTGGGGGAGGTCCTTGGAAATGGGCCTGAAGGATATGTGAGATCAGAAAGGTGTAGAGGGCATATAATTGGCAAGAATAAAAGCCGATAGGCTTTTCTTGACTTTAGTCTGTCCCAAGTATAAATTAGTAGAACACTCATCCTTTTACAATTGAGGTCTTTAGAAAATCTATTTTAGCCGGGGAAGGTGACTCACGCTTTCAATCCCGGCACTCAGGAGGCAGAGGCAGGTGGATCTGAGTTCAAGGTCGGTCTGATCTACACAGTGAGTTCCAGACCAGCTGGGGCTACAGGGAGAGCCTGTCTCAAAAAGACCAAAAATAAAATAAAGAAAATTTATTTTGTGGGTATAGCTGTATTTAGATATTTAGAATGCTTACCTAGCATGCCCCAAGCCCTTGGTTCCTGCTCCAGTACTAGATAAACCAGGGTATGTTGGCACACTTTTATAATTCCTGCACTTGGGAGTAGATGCAGGAGAATCAGAAGTGCAAAGTCATCCTTGGCTACATACCAAGTTTGAGGCCGGCCTGTTCTACATGAGATCCTGTCTAGAAAAAGAAAAAAAAGTTCCAGGTCAAGTGGCACACAGCTATAATCACAGGATTCAGAAGGCTGAGGCAAAGGCAGGACTGGTGGGATGGCTAGTAAGTAAAGGCTGTGGCTCCAAGTATGAGTTCAATTTCCAAATAATAAATGCATAAATAAATAAATCTTAAAATAAAGGCTGAGGCAGGAGGAGCGAGACCTTTAGGCCAGCCTGAGTTATAGAATAAGACCATTTTCAAAAAACCAAAACTAGCCAGGTGTGGCAGTGCATGCCTGGAATCCCAGTTCTTGGGAGGCAGAGGCAAGTGAATCTCTGAGATTGAGGCCACCCTGACTTACAATAGGGTGTTTCAGGCCAGCTGGGGCTACAGAGACCCTGTTAACAAAACAAAACAAAACATTCCAAACATCTCTCAACCCCTGCAAAATCCAAAGAATTATTAAGTCCATAGGCTTAAAGTTACACAGAAGTGGTAAAAATCTGTCTGTGGGCGTTTCCATACACACTCAGGGGAGTCAGGTCTCTCCTTCCATATGTGGGTCCTTCAGATGAAACTCAAGTTTGTCAGACTTGGTGGCAAGTGCCTTAACCTGCTGAGCCATCTGGTTGGCCCCAATAAGGTGTTTTTCAACAGTAGTAGGGCTTCATATTCATGATTTATAGCTGACAAGAGATGTGATGACAAGTGCATCATATTTAAAGGTGCTTTAGGTCATTATATTTAAAGTTGTCATACATTGGGAAGAATGTTGAAGGTGCTGCAAGGGAAAATGGTACTTGCCAGTGACATTACAAAGAGGGATTTACAGACCATTTTAGTAGAAAATGGGAAACACATTCATGACACAATACAAAAAGACAACCCTTTCACTTCCCTTTCCAAAGAAAGAAAACAGCAGGGTTGGGGATGCAATTTAGCTCAGTAGAAGAGCACTTGCCTAACATATTTGAGGTCCTGGGTTAAACTGCCAGCATGGCAAGGAAAAAAAAAAAAAAAACCCTCACCCAAAACAAAACCCCAATGAGTAGTTAAGTGTGTACTGCTCTTGGGGCTGGAGAGATTGCTCAGTGGTTAGGAACACTGGTTGTTCTTGCAGAAGACCCGGGTTCCAATCCCAGCACCCGCATGGCAGCTATCAGCTGTCCGTAACTCCAGTTCTAGGGGATCCGACAACCTCTTCTGCCTTCCTCAGGCATTGCACAACACAGGTGTACTTACCTACATGCAGGCAATACATGCATACACATAAAATATAAAAAAATATATTTTTAAAAAGGTGTGTACTGCTCTTGCAGAGGACCTAAGTTTGGTTCCCATCACCCACATGGGTTCACAACTGCCTGTAACTCCAACTCCAGGGGATTCAACACCCTCTTCTGACCTGAAGGCATCTGCATGTTTACATACTCCCACACATAGATACATAATTAAAAAATAAATCTTAACTCCAAACCTACAAAATCCTACATATGGTAGCGTGCCAGTCCTCAAAATTTACTGAATTCCCTGTTAAGGGAATCCATTAAAAAAATATATATATATTAGCTAGGTGTAGAGGCACATACCTATAATCCTAGCACTGAGCATACAGGGAAAGAGGATCACTAGAAATGAGTCTGAGTATTACACATAGTGAATTCAAGTCTGTCATGGGCTACATTAACAATGTCTCAAAACACACCAACAAACTACTGTTAGAAATCATGACATGAAGGCTGGGTGTGGTGACACATACCTTTAATCTCAGCACTCGGGAGGCAGAGGCGGGCAAATCTATGTGAGTTGGAGGCCACCCTGGCCTACAGACTGAGTTCCAGGCCAGCTGAGGCTACAGGGAGACCCTATCTCAAAAAATCCCCCCGCCTCCCCCCAAAAATAAATGATGACATGAGGACCACTGAGATGGCTCAGCAGGTAAAGATGCTTGCCAAGCAAGCCTGGTGATCTGGTTTGATCTCTAAGCATAGAAGGAGAATATTACATAAAGTTGTCCTCTGCTCTCTATGCACACACAGTCACACCCATGTGTGGACATACACATACAACAACAAAAAAATCATGCATAATATGAAGTCAAAATCCACTTTATTTTTTGAATATCAGACTACCTTCCAATCCTGACTGGCAGCTTACTTTTCAAAGCTACAAACAGCTCATCATGCCCTCAGGAAGGCAACAGGGCAGCCCAGTGCCACCTAACTGCTCTAGAATTACATTTAAGGCACTCAACAATTAGGCTTGCAGAGGAGGCAAAGGATCTCTCATGGATGATTCTAGTCCTGGAAGGCTTCTCTTCTGCGAGCTGCCAGCTCAATCTTCTGAACCAGACTCACATCCCAGGGATGGGTCACAAAGATGATGACGGTTCCTGGTACCTCGCTCCCCACACGACCCACTCTTTCTGCTCTGTGGATGTAATCCTGCCGGGTAGGGGGGAAATCATAATTGACAACCAGTTCCACATGAATGCTGTCTAGGCCATGTGAAGCTATGTCTGTGCAGACAGGTATGTCTTGAGATCCCTTCTGGAAGCCCTGGAAGATGCCTGCCCTCATTGAGGCTGGCATTTGCCCTTGTAGCCTTAGATGTTGGATCTTGTGGTCATCCAGAATGTATCCCAGCCAGTTCACAGTGCTGGAGCTGTTGCAGAACACAAGGACCGTTCCTGAGGGTCCAGTCTTTTTTGCTTTGTCATGCTGCTTGAGGATCTGAATCAACTCTGTCACTTTCTCTGTTCCCTTTAGTTTCATAAATGTCTGTCTGACATGAGGCATGATGCAGTGGAGCTTGGCACTGGTGATGGTGGTGAGAGAGTCTAGGTTGGTGACTTTACTCAGCACTTGGCTTACACCTTCAGGAAATGTGGCTCCCACCAGCACTAACTGTGCTTTGGGATTGAAGGGATCGTCTAAATCAGCTGGGCTTTCTGCTATAGGGCTCTTTTCCAAGATGTAGTCCACCAGTTCCAGGAAGCTTTCATCCAGCAGTGTGTCCGCTTCATCCAACACCACGAAGGAGAGATACTGTAAGCTGATCAGCTGACTTTTCAGGGCCTTCCATAGAGCCCCTGGAGTGGCCACTAGTACATCTGCTGACGGTAGTCTGGACAGCTGCAGTTTGAGCCTACTCATGCCACCACCACCCCCTAGTCCCCGCACCTGCAGGCCCAAGGAACTACCCAATGACTGGGCTACAGCCTGCACCTGTTCCGCCAATTCTCGGGAAGGCACAAGAACCAGGCTCCGGGGAGAGGCGGTACTTCGGGAGATCAAGTCTGGACGGCTCAAGAGCCTTTGAAACATGGGTAGTAAGTAGCTCAGAGTCTTGCCACTGCCGGTTTTAGCGGCGCAAAGGATGTGGCGACCGCGAAGCAGTTGGGGGATGGTCTTCGACTGCACCGTTGTGGGCCGAACGATTTCGGGGGCAGCATCCTGAAGTGCCAGCAGCAGCCGGGGCTCCAGACCCAGGTCAGCCAAGCTGCCGGAGGACGAGAGGTTCCGCAGGCTGGGTGCCTCGTGCTGCGCGCGCCACCGGCAAGGGCTCGTCCTAACCGCGGACCGCTAGGTTACGGCGGGATTCCAGGAGCAGCCCTACTGCGAGCGAAAGCAGCCGCAAGGACCGGGTTATTGCCATGGTTCCCAACAAGCAGAAGAGGCGCGTGTCCGTGACGTCATGTGTGCGCCCGTGGTCTCGGGTACGGTGGCTGGCGCAGCTCAGTGAGGCGTGTGGCTCTGGAACTCCGTCAGGAAGCGGGGAGGTTCTTTACTGTGAGGTCTGTAGTTCCAACTGGGGATGGTGATGTCCAGACCGGGCTCATCTTTCGGGAAGGGCATGCGATGGAGGCAGGAGTGGGGGGTTCGGAAATAGGAGGTGGCTGTGGGGCCCTGGCCCAGTGAACCAGGAGTTGGGTGCTCAAGTCTCTGCGATTCCCATTCGTCATCTTCCTTGCTCCTATGTTCAGAGCCGGTCGCCCCAGTAAACTCCTAGGGTATGGAGTGCGGAGATGCTTTTTCAGATATGGACTGATACATGCTTATTGTGAGTCTGAATGAATGGTAGGCCTGGGGACTGAGGCAAAGGGAACCCTGTTCCCCTCTAGCTGAGAGCCCAGAATGCATGCTGGTGGCCTTCAGCTTATTTCCCCTCTGACCTGGAGGTAAGGTCTCAGTTCTCTCAAGTGGAGGCACTTGGGAGGCAGAGGCATGTGGATCTCTTTGAGTTCAAGGCCAGTGCTCTATATAGTGAGCTCCAGGCCAGCTGAGGCTGCAGGGACACCCTGTCTCAAAAGACCGAAAAACCCTCCATCTGTTGTTTGAATGGTATTATTGAAATACAGCTATGGCCATGCCACCTCTTGACTCCAAAGCCATTCATGAATGACTCTCTTGTGTACAAATTATCTCCTACTCTTCCTCAAGAATCTGACCCAATTTCATCATCATCTCCTCCTCTTCCTTCACTTAAATTACGGGGCAGGAGAGATGGCTCAGCAGTTAAGAGCACTGGCTGTTCTTGCTGAAGACCTGGGTTCAAATCTTAGCACCCATATGGCTAACAACTGTCTGTAACTCCAGTTCCAGGGTATTCAACACCCTCTTCTGTCCTCTGTGGGCCTTGCACTACATGGGTGCATTTGCACACATGCAGGCGTAACACTCATACACATAAAATAAAAATAAGAGGGGCTGGAGAGATGGCTCAGCAGTTAAGAACACTGGCTGTTCTTGCAGAAGACTGGGGCTCAAATCCCAGCACCCACATGGCAGCTAACAACTGTCTGTAACTCCAGTTCCAGGGGATCCAAAAGCCCCTTCTGTCCTCCGTGGGCATTGCACGACACAGGTGCACTTACCTACATGCAGGCAATACACACATACACATAAAATAAAAATAGCTGGGCATGGTGGTGCACGCCTTTAATCCCAGCATTTGGGAGGCAGAGGCAGGTGGATCTCTGTGAATTCAAGGCCAGCCTGGTCTACATAGTGAGTTCCAGGACAGCTAGGGCTGCAGGGAGACCCTGTCTCAAAAAGACCAAAAAATTAAATAAATGAATGAATGAATGAATGAAAGAAAAAGACCGAAAATTAAATTACACTTATTTATGTGTAGGTATGAGGGTATGTGTGTGCTACAGTGCTTCTTTGGAGGTCAGAGGACAACTTTCTGGAGGTGGTCCTCTCTCTCTACCATGTTGGTTTTGGAGATCGAATTCAAGTCAGAAGGCTTAATGGCAGGTGCCTACATGTATCTAAGTGCACCCCTGTCCTGCACTTAAATGTGCCCGTAAATGCCTGTGAAGGTCAGAAGAGGGCTTTGGATCCACTGGAACTGAAGTTAATGGACTGTTGTTAGCTGTCATGTGGGTGCTGGGAACTGAACCAAGTCTTTTACTTGGGTACTCTTAATCACCAAGCCATCTCTCCAGTCCCCGTAATGTGTTTTTGACACTGTGCTATACTCTGTAGACCAAGCTATTCGGGGCAAGACACTTTAAATATGCTCTGATTGTCATAGAGCTTTTTTTTAAGAGGTCTCACTATGTAGCCTAGGCTAGGTTTGAATTCACAATCTTTTTGCCTCCACTTCCTGAGTGCTAGGGTTATAGACAAGTGCCATCTTGCCCAGCAGAAATAGCTTTTTTTTGAGATAGGGTCTCCCTGTAGTCCCATCTGGCCTTTAACTTACTATGTAAACCAGGTTGGCCTTTATCTCACAGAGGTCTGTCTGCCTCTGCCTTCCGCTTGTTTAGATTAAAGGCATGTACCATCACACTGGACAGAAATGGCTATTTATTTGTTTATTTATTATTTTGGTGTTTTTGAGGGTCTCCCTGTAGCCCCAGCTGGCCTGGAACTCACTATGTAGACCAGGCTGGCCTTGATCACAGAGCTCTGCCTGCCTCTGCCTCCACAGAGTGCTGGGATTAAGGGCATGCATCACCACGCCCAGCTTGAAATGACTTTCTAAAGGAGGTCTTAGTCTTTGGGAAAATCGACATGGAAGAGACTGGCAAAAGTTATTCCCCCCTTTTCCCTATTTATTGTTTTCCTTGAATAATGCTATTTCAATTTTCAATCTGAAAGGATTATAATTAATGGGATAGCATATCTACACAATTAAAACTAAGGTTATTTTCTTTTTTCTTTTCCTTTGTTTTTTTGGTCTTTTTGAGACAGGGTCTCTCTGTAGCCCCAACTGACCTAAAACTCTATGTAGATGAGGCTGGCCTTGAACTCACAGAGATCCACCTGCCTCTGCCTCCAGAGTGCTAGGACTAAAAGTGTGCTCCACCATACCCAACTAAGGTTATTTTCTAAGAAAGAAATTAGCAGCCTTTTATTACATTTATTTATTGTGTGTTTATGTGTGTGGTGTATGTGCCATCGTGTGTGCGTGTGAATATCAGAGGACAACTGTAGGAGTTAGGAGTCAGTTATCTCTCTCTACCTTGTGGGTTCTAAGGGTCAAATTCAGGTTTGTCAAGGGTGGCACATACCTGTTGAGAGCTATCTCACCTACCCATAAGGGAGAAATTGGGAGTCATCAACTTGGAAATAGTTCAAGAGGTTAGGTCTTAAGAGGAACAGTACAAGAGATTGTCTGAATGACTAAAATTGTGGTCTAGTGTGATGGGGAGAAGGGGAGGTGGTTGCGGAAGGAGGTGGGACCTGCCTACCTGTTTTGAAACAAGATGTGTGTTTCTGTACCAATGGGAGTTCCTAAACTAGGCGACTAAGGAAGCAGGCACTCAGGGCCAGGGACTGAAACCTGGTTGCAAACCAAGAAGCTACAGTCCTGTCCTTATGGAACTTGTTATCTTGATGGTCAGAGGAGCTGGGAATTAAACAGGAAACTACACTAACTGATATGGGCATATGGTTGTGCTTGAACTATCCAGGAGTACTGGGTGTTGTGGGATTTTGTGATCAAGGCCCTGAAGTTGATGGTCTTGTAGAGACACATCTCTACCAAGGGGAAATTCAAGGACAAGGGACCTTAAGTGTGGGAGCGTATGTGTGAAGAGCATTTCTGACAGAGATAACCGGAAGTAGGCCCTAGGGCAACAGAGAGCCATTGTGGTTAGAGTAGAGAGTGAGTGGGAGATACGGGCAGGTATGGCTCATGCAGGGCTTTGTAGGCTGTTTGAAGGGTTTCAGTTCGTCCTCAATTCCATGGAAAGTCTTTGAAAGGTGGAAAGAATGCAGTGATTTAAACTCAGGGTGTGATGACACATACCTATAAGCCTTACACTTGGGAGGTGGAGGCAGGAGGATTAGGAGTTCAAAATGTTTCTTTGGTGCATAGTGTGTGAAGCCAGCCTGGGCTATATGAGGGTCTGCCTCAACACACACGCACACAGAGCTGGGCATGGTGGCACACACTTTTAATCCCAGTACCAGGGAGGCCCAGGCAGGTGGATTTTTGTGAAATCAAGGCCAGCCTAATCTATATAGAAAGCATCACACCAGCTCACCAGCTGGGACCACGGGGAGACCCTGTCTCAAAAAGATTAAAAAAAAAATTTAAGCACACACACAAATACACAGTAAATTACTTTTTAAAGATGTCCTGCTGGCTGTTAGGAAGAAAGTAGATAGGAGGGAGCAAAGGTCAGTAGATTGGGACCTCATCTGGTAGCACATGCCTGTAATCATACTACTTAGGAGACAAGGACAAATGGAGCTTAGGCTGCATTACAAGACCCTGTCCAAATTGTGTGTGTGTGTGTGTGTGTGTGTGTGTGAGAGAGAGAGAGAGAGAGAGAGAGAGAGAGAGAGAATGTTTGTATATTTGGAGATCCCTTAGGAGACTAGGCTGAAGTCCTAGCTGGCAAGAGATAGGGTTGGGACTTTAGGAATAATGGTAGTGATGGAGATAGAGCAGAGAATATAGATTGGAATTTCATTTTGGAAATTACCTCAAGAATGAGATAGTGGTAGCTGGAGAGTGGTTAAGAGCACTGGCTGTTCTTGCAGAGGATCCTTGTTTTGTTCCTAGCACCCACATAGCTGCTAACAACTGTTCATAACTTGAGTTCCAGATGATGCAGCACCCTCCTCTGACCTTCTCAGGCATTGCATGCATGTGGTGCACTTACATATATGCATGCAAAACACTCACACCCACTTTTTAAAAAAAGTGAGATGGTGGTGGTTGGTTGTGAGGTAGGCAAGCATGCAGAATAGTTTAGTGGCCAGGGACCCTGTTTTGGTTTTGTTATGCACATCCCTATCTTGTAATAGCATTTGATAGCCTTGCTCCTTTACCTGCATGTGCTATGTATACATACCCCTCTCCAAACAAGGCACTTAGCAACTTCAGTCCCCTCAGACTCCCACCTGCATTGGGCTGCATGCATACTCTTCTCTGAGCAATAATTCAAGTTTCTCCACCCCAACAACAATCAAATTTATAATTTCTGTTCAAGTTTAGTTTCAATGTATTTGTATGAAGAATAGAAAGGCTGATCTATCCTAAAGTAGCTTTGGGTGCTTGGTGACCTGGTCTGAACTGGTTTTGGGTACTTACAAAGTAAGGCAAAACTGTCTTCATGTAAACTTTTAGATAGACTCCCTCTATTTACCATCTTATGCCTATGCTTAATTGGACATGAATATGATTAGAATCAGATGCATTATGGGAATGGTCATGCACAATAAGAAAAATGTGTATATATGCTCTTAACCTATCAATCAAAATTGAGAACCACCCTGACTATGCCTTTTAGTAAATATCCTTTCTTTCCTTTAGACCCCATAAAAATAGACTCTAGGCAGTTAACTGGGACCCTTGAGTACTCTCACTCATGTGCCCTGCTGTCAATCTTGTCAGTATATCTCTTTTTAAAAAGTTAAGTTTAGGGGCTGGAGAGATGGCTTAGCGGTTAAGAACACCGACTGTTCTTGCAGAAGACCCGGGTTCGAATCCCAGCACCACATGGCAGCTAACAACTGTCTATAACGCCAGTTCCAGGGGATCCGACAGCCTCTTTTGTCCTCCACAGGCATTGCATGGCATGGGTGCACTTACCTACATGCAGGCAATGCACGCATACACATAAAATAAAAATAATAACTTAATTAAAAAAATAAAATATATATATATATTATTAGCCAGGAGTGGTGGTACACGCCTTTATTCCCAGCACTGGGGAGGCAAAGGCAGGTGGATCTCTGTGAGTTCAAGGCCAACCTGGTCTACATAGTGAATTCCAGGCCGGCCCCAGTACAGGGAGATATAAACTACCTTGGTGGCACACACCTTTAATCCCAGCACTTGGAAGCAGAGACATACAGTTCTCTGTAAGCTCAAGGCCAGCCTGGTCTATATACCAAGATCCAGGCCAGCCAAGGCTACATAGTGAGACCCTATCCAAAAAGAAAAAAAAAAAAAGTTGTCTTGCTACTTTTGCAGATCTTTGTGAGCCCTTTTTCAGTTTTTTGGCTAAGAGGCCAAGAACCTGCAAATATCAGATCTAGACAACAACCTGACCACTGGTAACAGTTTGAGGAGTGTGTGGGCTGAGGAGGGATACATAAGGGAGTGCTGTCTGTGGAAATGGGAAGGAGTTACATTTTGGCATGGGAAGGACTTACATTTTGGCATGGTCAACACTTCTGTTCTTTTAGAACATAGATTAGAAATGATTTCTTAGCCAGGTGTGGTGGTGCATGGCTGTAATCCCAGCACTGAGGAGGATAAGGCAGGAGGATCCAATGCTGGAATTACAGGTGTGAGTCTATATGGCCAGCTTAATAAGATCTATTGATTAGTAGAACATATCAATAATAGTTATCTTTTATTTTCTTTCTTTTTCTTTGTGAGGATGGAAACTGGGGCCTTATGCATCCCAGGGCATAGGCAAATGCCCTATGACTGAGCTACCTCTCTAGCCCATGATAATGTCTCTTCTTCTACCCTCCCTTCCTTTCCTCCCTCCCTCCTTTTTCTTCCTTCCCTTTCTTTCTTTCCCTATATATCCCTGCTTGGCCTAGAGCTCACTGTGTAGATCAAGTTGGCCTTGAACTTTCACTGATCCTACTGCTTCAAATTCCCAAGTGCTAGGATTATAGACATGTGCCACCATGCCTGGTCCCAACTTCTATTTGTTCCTAGTGCCTTTCCTTTCACAGTATTTTTAGAATGTGATCACATCTCATCCACCTTCACTAAGCCCCCATCATCTCTCACATTGAGTACTGAATGGCCTTTGAACTTTTCCTGAAGTCTGCCTGCTACAAGTCTTTCCTTGTCCCCAGCATTCCAGTTTGCTATTAATACAGCAGTCAGTGTGATCACATGAACACGTGAGTTAGTGCATGCCATTCCTCCACCTATAACCCTTTATTGTCTCATTTTATGAAGAGACAACAAAGACCTCAGTGCCCCACAAGGTCCTACATGATCTGAGTGCTGTCTCTTATCTTCTTACTGCTGTTACATCATGTACCTTCTGCTATTTCCTCTTCTTCCTGTGGTATAGTCATACTGACCTCCTTACCATTCCTCTGACACACCAGATAAGCGCCTGCCTTAGTTCTTTTGCACTGGCTATTGCCTCTGTTGTGTATTCTTTTTTAAAAAATATTTTATTATTTTTATTTTAGGTGTACCCATGTTGTGCAATGCCCATGGAGGTCAGAAAAGGGTATTGGAGCTCCTGAAACTAGAGTTACTGATAGCTATTAGCCACCATGTGGGTGCTGGGAATCAAACTCCGGTCTTCTGCAAGAGCACCCAGTGATCTTAATAGCTGAGCCATCTCTCCAGCCCCTGACTTTTATTTTATATAGCCCAGTGATTAGCACAAACTAGGCACTTAATGAATAGTTGTTAGATGAATGATTGAGCGTGATTCTTTTTATGATTGGGGGAAAGGAAAGCAAGTGACTGTAGGTTAGAAAGCCCACCCTTGATGACAGAAAGGATTTTTTTTTCCCACTTACATTTCTTTTTGTAAAATTTTTTTAAAAAATTATTTTTAAAATCATTATTTGTGTGTGTGCGCACGTGGTCAGAGGACAACTCGCAGGAGTCAGTTTTCTCCTTCCACTGTGGGTTCTGGGGATGGAACTCAGGTCGTCAAACTTGGCAGCAAGTGCTTTTACCTACTGACTGAGCATTCTCACTGGCCCTTCAACTTAAATTTCTCACCTCTGTTTTCTCTTTCTTCAGGTACAGCAGAGGAGGAACGATTGTGACTAGCCTCTCTCTGTGCTACCACAACAAACTCATCTTAGCCCCTATGGTTCAGGTGGGGACTCTCCCAATGCGGCTCCTGGCCCTGGATTATGGAGCAGACATTGTTTACTGTGAGGTAAGGTATGCCTAGTTTTCTGGGCGTTGTAGGGGAAGGGAGAAGAGCCCCATATTTGGGTCTGGTAGTGGTCAGGTGTAGGGGAAGCAGATTGGGACCTACCCTCATGGCCTTACTAAAATCAGGATTGATGACTTCTGTTGGTCCTGTTGAGGTCCGGCAGCCTGGGCAACACTTTGATGAAGTCAGAACCCTCAGAATCAATCATCTCCTAAAAGCCCTCCCTGGCTCTGAATGTGCAGCATTAGAGACCAAGCCTTGTGTATGAGTGTATTGCCTGCATATATGTGAGTGCACCCCTGTCATTCAATGCTGCAGAGGTCAGAAGAGGGCTTCTTTGGATTCCTCTAGAACTGGAGTTAAGGACGGTTCGTAGCTGCCATGTGGGTGCTGGGAATCGAACCTGGGTCCTCTGCAAGAGTAGTCAGTGCTCTTAACCTCTGAGCCATCTCTCCAGCTC
>NW_008340047.1:28844-30933 GCF_000622305.1 Nannospalax galili
GGCAGGTGGATTTCTGTGAGTTCAAGGCCAGCCTGGTCTACATAGTGAATTCCAGGACAGCTAGAGCTACAGGGAGACCCTGTCTCAAAAAGACCAAAAAAAAAATAAAGAAGTTAAGGTATGCTTCTACGAGTAGATAGGAGTTAAACAAAGATGTGAATTAGCCAGAATACAGAGAGCCAGAACATAGGCATATTTTCATTGAGAAACATAGAGTATAACTTGATGGAAGTGAGGACTCTCTCCTGTGTGGTGCTTCTTCTAAATAGCCATGATTTTCCTATAGCCCTGTGTCATCTGTACTAATGGGGATCATGGAACTGGGCAGTGGGAGCAGAGCTGCTAAAAAGAACAGTGCTGGGTTCCACACTGTCCCGCAACTAATTTGGGAAATCTTGGGGGCAGTTCCAGCCATTCAGAAGTTAGGGGCCTAGGATTTATTTCAGTATGTGCTCCTTCTGCTCTGCTCTCTTCTTTCCTCTCTTTTCTTGAGACAGTCTCATGTAGCCCAGGCAGGCTTGAAGCTTCCTATATACCTGAGGATTGACCATAATCCTCCTGCTACCACTTCCTAAGTGCTGGCATTGCAGACGTGCACCACTATACCTGATACCTGATATGTGTGTATTGCCTGCATGTAGGTAAGTGCACCCGTGTTGTGCAGTGCCCAAGGAGGACAGAAGAGGCTGTCGGATCCCCTGGAACTGGAGTTACGGACAGTTGTTAGCTGCCATGTGGGTGCTGGGATTTGAACCTGGGTCTTCTGCAAGAACAATGTTCTTAACTTCTGAGACATCTCTCCAGCCCCTTTTATCTGGTCTTTTTTGAGACCAGGTCTCCCTGTAGCCCCAGCTGGCCTGGAACTCACTGTGTAGACTAGGCTGGCTTCTGCCTCCTGAGTGCTGGGATTAAAGGCAGGTGCCACCAAGCTCAGCAGGATATAGTCCTTTAGTTGGGCAAAGCCCCCGCCCCCCGCCCTGTATAGGCCAGAGGTCAGCCTTGGGTGTTGTTCCTCCAGAGTGATGCACTTTGTTTTGGGGGGATAAGAGTCTCTCAGTGAGATCTGGGGCTTGCTGATTTGGCTAGGCAGGCTGGCTGGCCAGCATACTCCAAATATCCTTTCTTTAACCTTCCCACAGTAAGTAGTATAAGCGTGTGCCTCCATTCACACCTGGCTTGTGTGTGTGTGTGATATACATGTTTCTTTGTGTGCACATGTGTGTGCAGGTATGTGTGCATATTTATGGAGGCCAGAGGTCCATTTTGGGTGTTTTCCTCAATTATTCTCTGCCTTATTAACTAATTAATTCATTTATTTAGTGTGTGTCTTGGTGTGTACTTGTCACTGTGCTTGTGTAGAGGTCAGAGAACAACTTGTGGGAATCTCTTCTCTCCTTCCGTCACATGGGTGACAAAGGCTTTCCCTTTGTCTAGTGATTGAGGTGGGAGGTCCCAGTGTCTGCCGTCCTGGGTAATTGTCTTCTCTAGCACTTAGAGTGGCTCATCCTTTCTCACCCCCAGGAAAAAGAGCTAATTGATGGTAGTTCTCTCAAGGCCTTTCTTGCTGTACTTAGCTGGAGAGGACAGACACGTGTCCTAAAAGCCATGATTGTTGTTAGTAATAGGGTTAAAAGATACTCTTCCTGTGTGGGAGGCATAGTGTCCAAGACTGATGAGTGTTTTTCAATTCTTCTGCAGGAGCTGGTTGATCTTAAGATGTTTCAGTGCAAGAGAGTTGTCAATGGTGAGTGCAGTCCCGGCCTCAGTTTTGTGTGTGTGCCCAGCTGACTCAGGCAGAGCATATTCAGCTGGCTGCCACATTGCATCTTACTTATGGTAGTCTTCTTGGAAGGTTAATAATTATAGTACTTACTATAGAGCTTCATTAAGAAGAGTAAATGAGAGCCAGGCATGGTGGCACATGCCTGTAGTCCCAGCACTTGGGAGGCAGAGGCAGGCGGATCTCTGAATTCAAGGCCAGCCTGGTCTACATAGAGTTCCACGCCAGCTGGGGCTACAAGGAGACCCTGTTTCAAAAAGACCAAAAAAAAAAAGAAACCAAAAAAAAAAAAAAAAAAAAAGAAAAAAG
>NW_008340047.1:31102-33060 GCF_000622305.1 Nannospalax galili
ATCTCTGTGAGTTCAAGGCCAGCCTGGTCTACCTATTGAGTTCCAGGATAGCTGGACTACAGGGAGACCCTGTCTCAAAAAAGACAAAAATTAGAACAAAAAAAAGGAGTAAATGAAGGGCTAGAGAGATGACTCAGCAGTGAAGAGAACAACTGTAACCCCAGTTGCAGGGGATATGACTCCCTCTTCTGGCCT
This sequence comes from Nannospalax galili, assembly GCF_000622305.1. NCBI lineage: Eukaryota > Metazoa > Chordata > Mammalia > Rodentia > Spalacidae > Nannospalax > Nannospalax galili. Next base: position 31,298 of record NW_008340047.1, read on the forward strand.
CTTTGGGCATTGCATGCACAGTGCACTTGTACACATGTAGGCAAAGCATTCATATCGATAACATTTTTTTTAAAAAGCTGTGCATGGTGGTACATGCCTTTAATCCTAGGACTCAAGAGGCAGAGGCAGGTGGATCTGTGTAAGATCAAGGCCAACCTGGTCTACATAATGAGTTCCAAACCAACTGGGGCTACAAGGAGATCCTGTCTCAAAAACCAAAACAAAACAAAAATAAATGTTGCATTTTAAAAAAAGAAGAGTTGCCGGGCGTGGTGGTGCACGCCTTTAATCCTAGCACTCAGGAGGCAGAGGCAGGCGGATCTCTGTGAGTTCAAGGCCAGCCTGGTCTACATAGTGAGTTCCAGGACAGCTGGGGCTACAGGGAGACCCTGTCTCAAAAACACCAGAAAAAAAAAAAAAAAAAAAAGAAGAGTTGGGGCTGGAGAGACAGCTCAGTAATTAAAAGCACTGGCTGCTCTTGCAGAGGACCCAGGTTTGGTTCCCAACAGCCACATGACAGCTAACAACTGTCCGTAATTCCAGTTCTAGGGGATCCAACAACTTCTTCTGACCTCCGTGGGCACTGTGCAACACAAGTACACCTACCTACACGTAGGCAATATACTCATACACATACAATAAAAATAATAAATGGGGCTGGAGAGATAGCTCAGTGGTTAAGAGCACTGGCTGCTCTTGCAGAAGACCCAGGTGTGTGGGTTCAAGTCCCTTTACCCACACACATGGCAGCTAAGAACCATCCTAACTACAGGTCCAGGGGATCTGACACCCTCTTCTGACCTCCGTGAGCATTATATAACACAGGTGCGTTTACATGCATGTAGGCAAAACACTCATGCACATAAAATGAAAAAAAAGAAGAAAAAATTAAATTAAAAAAACAAGAGTAATTGATACATGAAACCCATGTTTAAAAAACAATAACAAAACTAAAGAATAAGAATAGATGAAATACGATTGGCTTTTTTTTTTTTTTTTTTTTGGTCTTTTTGAGATAATGTCTCCCTGTAGTCCCAGCTGACCTGAACTCATGTAGACCAGGCTGGCCTTGAACTCACAGAGATCCGCTTGCCTCTGTCTCCTGAGTGCTGGGACTAAAGGTATGCACCACCATGCCCAGCTGATTGGCTTTAATTATTTGTAATTACATTCTGATGTTCTATAAAGTTACTGCTGAAAACACTAATTATACTAAACCATCAATCCCAAGGAGGTACAAGATTTTTTGCATTAGGCATGGTGGCACATGCCTGTGATCCTAGTATTGAAGGAAGTGGAAGCAGGAAGATCATAAGTTCAAGGTCATCCTCAGCTACACAGCAAGTTCAAGGCCAACCTGGGCCATGTGAGACTTTTGTCTCAAAAAGAAATCAAACCAGGGGTTGGAGAGATTGCTCAGTGGTTAAGAACACTTGCTCTTCTTCCAGAGGACCTGGATTCAATCCCCAGCACCCACATTAGCAGCTTATAACTGTAATGGTTTCCCCAGTTCCCAGGGATCCAGTGCTTTCTTCTGGCCTTTTCGGGCATTGGACACGAGTGCACTTACATACATGCAGACAAAGCACTCATACACATAAAATTAAAAATAATAGAGCCTGGAGCCAGGCATGGTGGCTCACACCTTTAATCCCAGCACTTGGGAGGCAGAGGCAGGTGGATTTGTGAATTTGGGGCCAACCTGGTCTATATAGTAAGTTCCACGCCTGCTGGGGCTACAGGGAGACCCTGTCTCAAAAAGC
>NW_008340047.1:33417-35807 GCF_000622305.1 Nannospalax galili
ATCAGGCTGTCCTTGAACTCACAGAGAACTTCCTGCCTCTGCCTCTTGAGTGCTGGGATTAAAGGCATGTACCACCACGCCTGGCCTATATAACCTTATTTTACTTGTCATAGTTTAAAAACATGCTATTTAATATATGTCATAGCATAGATATATGTATGTGTATATACACATATGTATGACATCAATAGCACTCTAATTTCCTGTCTAAATAAAGCTTATCTAGGGCTGGGGATATAGTTCAGTGGTAGAACATTTGCCTATGAGAAAGAAAAGAAAGTTGCTGGGTATGCTACATATCTGTAATTCCAACATTTGGATCACAGAGGCAGGAAGATCAAGACTTGAAGGCCAACTTGGGCTACACAGGGAGACACTGTCTCAAAAAAACAAAATAAAACCAAAAACAAAAGAGGGGCTGGAGAGATTGCTCAGCAGATAAAAGCACTTGCTGTTCTTACAGAGGACCTTGATTCAGATTCCCAGCATCCACATTTAGGTAGTTCACAACTACCTGTAATTCCAGTTCTAGGGGATCTGACACCCTCTTTCAGCTTTTGTGGCCACTGCATGCTTGTGGTGCACATATGGACAAGCAGGCATACACACATACACATAATAAAAATGAAATTTAAAAACATTTAAAAAAAAAAACCAAGGGGTAGAGAGATGGCTCAGTGGTTAAGAGCACAGTCTTAACCAGATTCAGTTGCCAGTATCCACATGGTGGCTAATAACTATCCATAACTCTAGTTCCAGGGGATCCTACGCCCTCTTATGATGTCCATGGATATTGCACAACATGGGTGCACTTACATACATGCAGACAATACACTTACACACATAAATTTTTTTTAAAAATTTCCAACACATATATTTTGTCCATTAGGTTCATCTTAGTCTTCTAGTGATGAGAAACAGTATTAGAAACACTGCATAGCGCTTTTGTAATGTGCTTGAAGCGATTTAAAAAAATGTTTTATTTATTATATATTTTTTTATTTTATTTTTTTGTATTGTATTGTATTGTATTGTATTGTATTGTATTGTATTGTATTGTATTGATGTGTATGAGTGTATTGCCTGCATGTAAGTAAGTGCACCCATGTTGTGAAATGCCCGAGAGGACCGAAGAGGCCGTTGGATCCCCTGGAGCTCCAGTTATGGACAGTTGTTTGCTGCCATGTGGGTGTTGGGATTAGAACCCAGGTCTTCTGCAAGAACAACCAGTGTTCTTAATCACTGAGTCATCTCTCCAGCCCCAGGAGCAATTTTAAACAATACGATAATCAACACAAAACAGAAAAATGTAAGAAAAAGACTAAATATAACTTACAAAGAAGAGTTCATTTTTTTTTTGAGACAGGGTCTCATGTAGCCCAAGATAGCCTTGAACTCATTACATAGCTGAGGATGAGTTTGAATTTTTCTTTCTTTCCTTTTTGAAACAGAGTCTCCTTATAGCCCCAGCTGGCTTGGAACTCAATATGTAGACCAGGCTGGTCTCGAACTCAGAGTTCTGCCTGTCTCTGCCTCCTGAGTGCTGGGACTAAAGTTGTATGCTACCATACCCGGCGAGTTTGAACTCTTGATCCTTTTCCCTCAGCCTCCCAAGTGGATTGATTACAGGTGCACAGCATCATGCCTGGGTTAGGGATACTACAGTATGAAAACTGGGACAAGAGCATCATATTGTTTGATCTCAGCTGGGAATGTGTGCATCAGGTGACTTAAATTTCTTGCCACTTTTTGTCTAGGAATACCTAGAAGTATCACAAGTATTGATTTGCAAAGTATAAATTTTAGTGAATAAGCAAATTTACAAATATTGCAACTTTAAGCTGGGCATGGTGGTACACACCTTTAATCCCAGCACTTGGGAGGCAGAGGCAGGTGGATCTCTGTGAGATGGAGTCCAGCCTGGTCTACATAATGAGTTCCAGGCCAGTTGGAGCTACAGGGAGACCCTGTCTCAAAAATACTGCCCCCCCCAAAAAAAACCAAAACAAATATTGCAACTTTAATAATGAAGGCTGAGTAAAATGCAGTCAGTCTCTGCTCATGGTACCTGGACACTCCATAATTAAGAAACGATAACTTTGCTGGGTGTGGTTGGCATGCCTTTAATCTCACTACTTGGGGGGATAGGCAGGCAGATTTCAGTGAGTTTGAGGCCAGCCTGGTCTTCATAGCTAGTACAAGGCCAATTAGAGTTACAAAGTGAGACCCTGTCTTAAAAAAAAAAAAAAGCAAAAAAGGCCGGGCATGGTGGTGCACGCCTTTAGTCCCAGCACTCGGGAGGCAGAGGCAGGTGGATCTCTGAGTTCAAGGCCAGCCTGGTCTACATAGTGAGTTCCAGGACAGCTGGGGCTACAAGGAGACCCTGTCTC
>NW_008340047.1:36856-39499 GCF_000622305.1 Nannospalax galili
TATTTCTTAAATCCCTAGCATTATTTATTTAGGCCAGGGTGTTTGTTTTTGTGTAGTGTCTATGAAAGACTCTTCTCAAGAGTATTTATGATAGAGATGTAAGGATGCTGTAGCCCTTCTCTGTCTTTGGACATCTCTTGGGACTTTTAAAAAGATTTTCATTATTTTTATTTTTGTTTATGAGCCTGCATGCATGTAAGTGCACCCATGTCATGCAGTGCCTGCAGACATTAGAAGAAGGTGTTGAATCCCCTGGAACTAGAGTTACAGACCACTGTAAGCTGTAATGTGGGTGCTGGGATTTGAACCCAAGCAAGAATAGCCAGTGCTCTTAACCGCCGAGCCATCTCTCTAGCCTCTTGAGGCTTTTTAAAGAATAGCTCCTGAATGACATTTAGATGTTTTAGAAATTGGTAACAATGAACAGACATAGGTTAAAGTACATGGCAAAATGTTAATCATAGAATTTGATTGGTGAAGGTCTGGAAAGACTGCCTAGTGGTTAAGAGTATGCTGCTGCTCTTGCAGAGGATCTGGAGTTCACTTTCCCAACACCTGTGTCTAGTAGCTAACAACTGCCTGTGACTCCAGCGCCTTTGAATTCCACACTTCTGTGGGCACCTGCCCTTGGCTGCACACAGGCATATACATATACATATATACATAATTAAAAGTAAAATAGGAGCTAGAGAGATGCTTAGCAGTTAAGAGTACTGACTGCTCTTGCAGAGGACCTGGGTTCAGTTCCCAGCATCCACATGGCAGCTCACAACCATCCATAGCTACAGTTCTAGGGAATTTGATCCGCTATTCTGGCCCCTGTGGGAATTGCACACAAGTTGTATACCTACATACATGCACACAAAACACTCATACACATAAAATAAAAATAAACACATTTTTAAAAATATATCTTTTTTAAAAAAAAGACACACACAAAAAAGAGTTTGAGTCAGGCATGGTGGCACATGCCTTAATCCCAGGAATTGGGAGGCAGAGGCAGGTCAATCTTTGTGAGTTCAAGGCCAGCCTGGTCTACATAGTGAGGTCTAGGCCAGCTGGAGCTACAGGGAGACCTGTCTCAAAAAGACAAAAAAATAAATAAATAAAAATAAGAAAGAGTTTGAGTTTAATGAGGCTAGAGAGATGGCTCAGTGATTAAAATCATTTACTGCTTGTCAGAGGATCCTGGTTTAGTTTCCAGCACCCACATGGTGGCTAACAACTATCCTTAACTCCAGTTCTAGGGGATATGATTTCTATCCACTTTCTTTATTGAGGCAGGGTCTTTTGCTGAGCCCAGAGCTTCCTGATTCGGCTAGTCCAGATAGCTAGCCCCAAGAAGCTGCTGTTTCTGACTCATGAGCACTGGACTATAGGCCAGCTGCCACTAAAGCCCTTTATTTATTTGCTTATGTGTGTGTGTGTGTGTGTGTGTGTGTGTGTGTGTGTGTATGCGTATGGGTGCTTGTGGTCATCGTGTTTGTGTGGAGGTCAGAGAACAATTGTGGAAGCTGGTTCTACCATGTGTGTCCTGGGGATTGAATTTAGGTTGTGATGCCTGGCGGCAAGTGCCTTTACCTGCTGAACCATCTCACTAGCTCCCCTCCTGTTTTGTTTTGTTTTTCTTTTTGAGACAGGGTCTTCCTGTAGCCCCAGCTACAGAACGACAAGTCACACTTTTATCCACTGTGCCATCTTGCTGGCCCAAATGCTCATCTTTTTAGACTTTGAGATTGCAGACCACACTATAGGGATGACACAGTGGGGCATTAGAAGGAGTCTAAGTAAAACATAATACTACTACTGTCTACCTGAGGATGTTATATAAGCACAAAGTTTCTACCTTGTTTAAGGCACTGTCATTATTTTCCATTTACCAAATTTCCAGTTATAGTATACAATATTTACATTATCAGAAAAATAACAGGTTTAATGTTTTATTAAAGGAAGATACGGAGCCAGGCATGGTGGCACACACCTTTAGTCCCAGCAACTCAGGAAGCAGAGGTAGGTGGAATTCTGTGAGTTCGAGGCCAGCCTGGTCTACATAGTGAGTTCCAGGCTAGCTGGAGCTATAGGGAGAGACCCTGCCTCAAAAAGACAAAAAAGAAAAAAGAAAAAGAAAAGAAAGTGTTAAGGCTAGCGAGATGGCTCAGTGGGTAAAGACATCTGCTGTGGAGCCTGACAACCTGAGTTTAATCCCTGGAACTGCATGGAAGAAGGACAGAACACATTCCTCTGACCGCCACACATGCACCTATACACACACAAAATATATAAATATGTAATAAAGAAATTTAAGAACTGAGCGTAGTGGTGTACAGGATTTCTGTAAGTTCCAGGTCAGCCTGGTCTACACAGTAAGCTCCAGGGCAGCCAGAACTACATAGTGAGACCTTGTCTTGAGAAGAAATGAAAGGAAGGAAGAAAGAAAATGGCAGAATGGTGAATTGCTGAATGTAACAAAATAGCTGGTTCTATAGGAACATTTAGTCTTGTTGCTCATTCAAAAATCCCAATGTCACTGGGCATGGTGGTGCATGCCTTTAATCCTAGTACTCAGGAGGCAGAGGCAGGAGGATCTCTGAGTTCCAGGCCAGCTGGCTGGGGCTACAGGGAGACCCTGTCTCAAAAAAGACC
>NW_008340047.1:39557-84092 GCF_000622305.1 Nannospalax galili
AAAAAGTAAATTCTGTGTGTGTGTGTGTGTGTGTGTGTGTGTGTGTGCGCGCGCGCGCGCGCGCGTGCACGCACCTGGAGCGATCACTCAGTGGTTAAGAGCACTGGATCGATTCCCAGCACCCACATGGTATTTAACAACCAACCGTCTGTTAACTCCAGTTCCAGGGGATCCAACGCCCTCTTCTTGCCTCCTTGGGCATTGCACGACACAGGTGCACTTTGCATACAAGCAGGCAAAACACTCATACACATAAAAATAAAAAGTTTTCAAAAACTTGCAGTCCAAGTATGGTGGCACACTCAGGAGGCAGAGGTAGGGGGATTAGCCTACCTGGTCTACATAGTTCCAGGCTAGCTAGAGCTACAAGGAGACCCTATCTCAAAAAACCAACCAACCAACCAAATGTTTTAAAAAAACTAAATCGGGCTGGACGAGATGGTGCATGTCTTTAATCCCATCACTTGGGAGGCAGAGATAGGCAGATCTTTGTGAGTTCAAGGCCAGCCTGGTCTACAGAGTGAGTTCCAGGCCTTCTGTGGCTATAGGAGACCTGTCTCAAAAAGACCAAACATTAAAAAATTAATTAATTAAATTGGAGTTGGGCATAGTGGTGCACACCCTTATTCCCTACACTTGGAAGGCAGAGACAGGTGGATCTCATTATCGAGGCCAGCCAGGTCTACATACCTAGTTCCAGGCCAGCTGGGGCTATAGGATACCCCCCAAAAAAAGCCAAAAGTCAAAACATTGATACTGTTTTTGTTGTTTGTCTCTGGTAGCTGAGGTTAGGCAGGACCTGTCTGAAGTCCAGGATGACCTTGAACCCCTAATCCCCATTTCTATCTCTGGAGTGCCGGCCTATGTGCCATCACCCAAGTTTATATGGTGCTGGGGACAGAACCCAGGTCCTCCTACACACTGGGTTGAGACTCTACCATCTGAGCTACATCCCCAGCAAAAATTTTTATTGAAATCTCAGAGCACAGCAGAGGCATCACTATTTTTTAAAGCTCCTCAGTGAATCTGACACAGAGCCAAATCTAAGAGCCACTGTTTCAGTCAGAGCAGAAAACAAGCTTCTGGGGAAAGAAATTTTGTCTGGTTCATCTCTATGTACAGAGAGCTTGGTTGTGTGCTTGGCATGGAGCAATCACTCCAATGTTTGTCAAGGGACAGGGAAAATTCAATACTGCAGGGCCTTCACACACAAGGCATAAGACAAACAGTATAGCTCACCTCGATAGCATAGCAGAAGTCAGCACCTGCAGTCAATGCCATCATTGACAAAGTCCTGTGCCAGTGCCAGTGTCAACAACCAGGCCTTATGGCCCCTGTCTTTCACTCTGCTCACAGCAGCCCGGATACCCTGGTAATATTTTATATTCTAAGAGAAAAAGAAAAATAGCTGTCATATCACATACCATAAACAAGTGGAAAAGTGATTTATAGACCTGGAATCATGGTTGGCAGCACCAGTTTAGGTCAGGACCCTATGTTCTTCTCAGTCCCTAGTGAACAGCACTTGCCAGCTAAGCTAGACAGGTACTGCAAGACTCCAAGATGACAGGGGTCAGCCTCTTGCCCTGTATTAATCAAGTTCCTCTTTTCCACACTTCTGATTTCTGTTTAGAGATAGAGGGCCAGAGTTCTACAAATGATTGTCCTCTTTCCAGCTGTTAAGTATAGTGAGCCAATAGAGACACAAGAGGGTGATTGGCAGGTAGGAACAAGGAGAAAGTGTTCCTTCCTGTAGGCAGGTTCCTCTCAGCAGGTACCACCACAGCTGATTTATAAGGTGCCACAGCACAGACTGCTTCATGTATATTAGGCAAGGACTCTTATCAACTGAGCTAGCCCCAGAGAAGGGATGAGGCATTTTATAAGCTAAGTGTCCTAAAACAACAAAATGCAGGAGGCTAAGAGAGCACTGGCTACTCTTACAGAGGACCCAGATCTGATTCCCAGCGTCCACATGGCAGCTAACAACCCATGTCCATATGTAACTTCAGTGCTGGGGGAATCTGACTCTTTTGACCTCCTCGGGCAGCATACAACACAGATGCATTGACATACATGCAGGCAATATGCTCATACGCATGAAAATTTTTAAAATAATAGCCGGGCAAGGTAGCTCACACCTGTAATCACAGTACGCGGGGAGGCAGAAGCAGAGGCAGGTAGATCTCTATGAGTTCAAGGCCAACCTAGTCTACATAGTGAGTTCCAAGTCAGCTGGGGCTACAGGGAGACCCTGTATCAAAAAGACCAAAAAAAGAAAAATTTAAAAATGATAAAATTGCCAGGCGTGATGGCACACGCCTTTAACCCCTGCGCTAAGGAAGCAGAGGCAGGCGGATGTCTGTGAGTTCAAGGCCGGCCTGGTCTACATAGTGAGTTCTAGAACAGCTGGGGCTACAGGGAGAACCTGTCTCAAAAAACAAAACAAAACAAATGCAAGGCTTGGGACTGGATAGATGACTCATGGGTTTAAAGCATATTCTACTCTTGTGGAGAACCTGAGTCAGAGTCCCAGCACCCATATTGAGGTGGTTCACAATTGCCTCTTAAACTCTAGCTCTAAGGGATCTGATGCTCTCTTCTGGTCATCATGGGCACTGTACTCACATGTACATACCTACACACAGGCACACATACATACACATCTTTTTTTTTTTTTTTTTTTTTGGTCTTTTTGAGACAGGGTCTCCCTGCAGCCCCAGCTGGCCTGGAACTCACTATGTAAACCAGGCTGGCCTTGAACTCACAAAGATCCGCCTGCCTCTGCCTCCCAAGTGTTGGGACTAGAGGCGTGCGCCACCGTGCCTGGCTACACATATAATTTAAAATAAAAATAAAATCTTTTTTAAAAAAAGGCTTGGGGGGCGGGGCACTGGAGAGATGGCTCAGCAGTTAAGAGCACTGACTGCTCTTACAGAGGACCAAGGCTTGAATCCCAGCACCTACATGGTAACTAACAACCATCAATAACTCCAGTTCCAGGGGATCCGACACCTTCCTCTGACCTCCACAGGCATTGCGTGATACAGGTGCACTCACATACATGCAGGCAGTACACTTATACACATAAAATAAAAATACTAAATTTTTTAAAAAAGGTTTAGGGGCTGGGGAGATAGCTCAGTAGGTAAAGTGCCTGCCACACAAGCTTGAGGACATGAGTTTGATTCCCAACACCCATATAAAAAGCCTGGCATAGAAGCCAGGCATGGTGGTTGCATGCCTTTAATCCCAGCACTCGGGAGGCAGAGCTGGCAGGTATTTGTGAGATGTAGGAGTTCTTTTTTTCTTTTTTTTTTTTGTCTTTTAAAAAATATTTATTATTTTTCTTTTCTTTTTCTCTTTAGCAGAACTGGTTTTAATTTTTATAAAAACTTTATTGAGAATTTCATACATGTATGTAAGGTGTTTTGACCAAACCCATCCCCCCCCCCCCCCCCCCAACATTCCCGCCTCTGAAGAGGTAATCCTAAAATCTTTTAAGGATTAGATACGAACTCCCAAATACTTTTGAAATTTTTGGCCTTTGGAACAAAGTATGTTGCTAACAGGCCCAAGGACATTTTGACTTTTAGCTAAGAAACTGGCTACATTTCTTCGGGGTCTTTTTACCCTAATTGCCTAGCCAATTCCTACCTCTTACTCTTATCACGCCGAGATGTAGGAGTTCTAGGCCAGCTAAGGCTACAGGGAGACCCTCTCTCAAAAACAAACAGCCAGGAATGGTAGTGTATGCTTGGAACCCATGGGAGTTGGGGGTGGCTGTGGAGATCGGTGGATCCCTGGAGCTCACTGGTCAGACAGTCTAGCCAATCGATAAGTACCCAATTCAGTGAAATGCCCTCAAAATTGAGGAAGCTATAGAGAAATTTACAATAGAGGAATATACCCAGCATCAGTCTAGTGCCTCGCCACACACATGTGCACACACACATTCCTAGACACAAAACAGTCCACACACACAGCTCTATGCAAAAGAGAAATGTTTTTCTTCGCCCTGCTATTCATCAAGTTAACTGCTTTTCTTCAGCTACAGACCTGAAAAAGAGAGAAGCTTAAGGCTTAAATAAAAGTCATCAATACTCTATATTTGGCCTTTTGAGGAGCTGAAGAGCTAACCCAGGGCTCCCACATGCTGAGCAAGCACTCTACCACTAAGTTACATCCCTTGTTCCTCTGGAGAAAAGTTACATAGTCAGACTGACCCTTGGGCTGCCACACAGGCAGGAAACAAGGAGTCCAACATAGGTAAGTGAGGCTTACCAGTGACTTGGGGTTGGAAGAGCAGTAGAATTTGATGACAGATTGCAGGTTCACTGGAAGAGAGAATTTTCCTTCTGGCTTTGCTGATTGGATGGAATGCCCTGTGGCCAACTTACTCGGAAGGTACGGCAAGGATACCCTATGCAGGTCACATTAAAATCAGAATAGCTCATAATCATGAGAGTCCAATAATAAGCCAAGCCCATTATGCTACAGAACTAGTCAAAAAAACCAGAACTGCTTTTTCCCAGATAGCTCAGTAAAGACACTCAGGTGTTTAATAAAAAGTAGGGAAGCAGCCAGGCATGGTGGCTTGCACACTTTTAATCCCAGCACTTAGGAGGCAGAGGCAGGCAGGTCTCTGTGAGTCTGAGGCTAGCCTGGTTTCTATAGTGAGTTCCAGGCCAGCTGGGGCTACAGGAAGACCTTGCCTCACAAAAAAATAAATAAATCACACTGTACCAATGAATATACACAACTTTTATTTGTCAATCCCATCTTGTGTGTGTGATATATTAATGTGCACATGTGTTAGGGTTGTGTCCTCTCATGTGTGCATATGCAAAAGCCAAAGCTAGAATCTTCATCATTCTTTACGGTATGTAAGACAGGGTCTCTCAATGAATCTTAGGTGCACTGGTTCGTCTAGACTGGACAGCTGGCCAGCAAGCCCCTACAATCTGCTTGTCTCTGCCACCCCAGTGCTGAAGCTTCAGACACATACTGACACGCCTGGCTTTTACTTGAGTGCTTGGAATCAGAACTCAGGTCCTCATGCTTGCATAGCAAGCACTTTAAACTGAGCCACCTGCCCAGCCCTTGCTAACTGTATCTTAATAAAGCTGTGGGTGGTTGTGGAACACAGCCAGAGGCAGAGCCCAGCATTCCAACTGAGTTTCTATTACACCATACAGCTCATTATCAATGAACAACCTGATTCCTGGGGGAGTTTCAGACTTCCATGTAATCCATGATTCCAAATTAGCACATCAAGATTATGGTTTCCAAGCTGGAGAAGTGGTTCAGGAGTTAAGAGAACTTGCTATTCTTCCAGAGGGCCTAGGTTTGATTTCCAGTAGCCACATGGTGACTCTGTCGCCCTCTTCTGGCCTCCACAGGCACTGCACATATACCATACAGGCAAGCAAAGTACTTGTATAAATAAAAATAAGTAAGTCATTTTTTAAAAAAGATTATGGTATAGCCAGGTGTGGTGACACACACCTTTAGTCCTAGCACTCAGGAGGCAGAGGCAGGTGGAGCTCTGAGTTCGAAGCCAGCCTGATCTACATAGTGAGTTCCAGGCCAGCTGGGGCTACAGGAAGACCCTGTCTCAAAGAGACCGAAAAAAGATTACGGTTTCCTTTATACTTACTCTGTCCTTATCATGTAGCATATCAGCATAGGATGACCTAAAAAACAAAAAAAAAAAAGTCAGGTCAGAAACCTTTGCTAATAATGACATACATCAACACTTCAAAGAGTTCACATATATAAATGCAGTCCTCAAGTGAATGGAACAAGTGTGTCATCCTTTTTAAATTATTTTAATAGCCCGGTATGGTGGCCCCAGCCTGTAGTACCAAACACTTGGGAGGCTGAGGAAAGAAGACATGAGTCTAAGGCCAGCTTGGGCTATACAGCAAAACACTGTCTCAAAAATACAAAATTAAAAACAACAAAAACAAAACAAAAAAAACTTTCTAATTATATTTATTTGGGGAGGGAGGGTGTGTGCACTATGGTGCATGTGTGGAGGTCATAGAACAAATGTAGGAGTTGGTGCTCAACTTTCACCACATGGATCCCAGGTCATCAGGCTTGTTGGTAGTTGACCTGTAGAAGTAATTTTTTTTTTTTGAGTTTCACTATGTAGCTCTAGCTGGCCTGGAACTCATTAGGTAGATCAAGCTGGCCTCAAAGAGTGATATGCCTGCCTCTGCCTTCCAAGTAGGTCACCATGCCCAGTTATAAGTGATTTTCAAATATATATTTGTTACGTATATGTGTACATGTGGGTGCACATGCCTCAGCACACGTGGTCAGAGGACACCTTGCAGGAATTGACTCCTTTCACCTTTACGTGGGTTCTGGGGATAGAACTCAGATTGTCAGATTTGGCAGCAAGTGCCTTAACCTCCTGAACCTTCTCACCAGCCTGCCATAGTTAGCCTGTAATAGAAATTCACAACTATTAACAACCTGATCACATTATACATTATATACTTTCCTCCTCAGGAAGAACTCACACTCAATACCCCTAAACTTGATCTAATTTTGCATAATACATGTACACCTTGGAATGATCCCATGGATTCCATACTAGGGATGTGGCATTACTAAAGCCACATTACGGTTGTACCTGAATAAATAACAGCCTGATTCTTTGCATTAAGTTTCAATTAAGTTTCAGTAGTCAAGAGTGGATCCATTCAGGCGTGGTGGCACACACCTTTAATCCCAGCAGAGGAGGCAGAGGCAGGCAGATCTCTGTGAATTCAAGGCCAAGCCTGGTCTAGTGAGTTCTAGGCCAGCTGGGGCTACAGGGAGACTCTGGCTCAAAAAGACCAAAAAAAGAGCGGGTCCAAACCCCAGGAGTTTACTCCTTCAGAATTCTCATGGAACTGTGCTCCTTAGCTGGGCTTCACTCTTAGTTTTATTCAAAGAGTATCTCCAGCATCAACTGGGGAGCCACAAGCGTGGATCCACTCTTATCAGAGAATCTTGCCCTTTGATCCTGAGGCCTATCTAATACACAGTGTCAAGCATACTCAGTTATTCTGTCTTCAATGAGGACAGCATATGAATGAACATGAAAAATATGAGAATGCTGCTTCCGGCATTCTGATATGCACAACCACATTCAATGATCGTCTTGGGTGGAGGGGAAAGTGGGGTCCAGAAGGATCAAGGTCAGGTGCCCAGGTCTCAAGAGCACATGGCTCAGTGAGCTTGTTTGTATTACAAACACAAGGTTAAGTAAAAGCCATTAGTCCAAAGTCTGTCCACATGTAAGTCATCCCTACACAGGGAGATGAACTGGGAAAAGTATACAGCTGCTGTATGTGAGAGGATCATCATGCCCACACCTTCATATCACATCACTAAATACAGTGCTGTATTTTCTACCACAGCAACTAAATATTCTAAAATCCAGGCAGGAATGAAGATCAGTGGCAGAATACTTGCCTAGCATCTAGAATGCATAAAGGCCTCAATTTCATACTCGGCACCAAAAAAAAAACAAAAAACATATATCTGAAAACTGATGAAGTCAAGATACTAAGCAGCCACAGGTCAAACAAGCTTTCTGGAAGTTCAGCGGAGATCTAAGGCACTCTCACTAAAACAGGCCTCCAGCTTTGCTAGTTTGGAGTTTCCCTGAAATGCATATTCTCCTGACATAGACACGCTCTGAATCAGGTCAGGTTGAAGTCTGTAAATTCCACTTGAACCAGTGCTACTGTAGGCAATTTAAACTTCAGCTGTGTACACTCTACACTTTGAGGAACACTATATTGAAAGAGTATTTTTCATTTTAATTCACCTATGGTCCTTTGTTTACTTTCCCCCCAGACTTAATGTTTGTTGTGTGTAAACTTTTTCAGGTTAACTTTAAATATAAATATACAGCTCAAGAATCAAACTATATTAAGAGTTATCCTTGGGGCCTGGGGTTGCCACTCATGTGTTAAGCAGAGGTGAGGGTTGGGGTAGGGAGTAGAGGTACAATCCTCAAAGTCTCACTTTAGCCTCTGTCTGCCTACTGCACTGCTTAGTTTTCTTTAAAGAATTTTTTTGGGGGGGTCTTTTTGAGACAGGGTCTTTCTGTAGCTCCAGCTGTCCTGGGACTGTGTAGACCAGGCTGGTCTTGAATTCAGCGATCTGCCTGCCTCTGTCTCCCAAGTGCTAGGATTAAAAGCATGCACCACCACACCTGGCCTTTAAAGATTATTTTTAAAAAAATGTGTCTCTGTGTGTGTGTCTGGGGCGGGGAGGGAGATGTGCACGTGTGCAGGAGCCCGGGAGCCTTCTCCAGTTCCACAGTTACATCTTACCACAACATTGCCAACTTGCTTCTCCTTGTGCTGAAACTAAAGGTGCTCTCAGCTCCTGGAGAGCAGATTCCATCTGGCCCTATGGTTTTCTAGAACCTGGCCAGGAGTTTAGCTTAAGAGCATTAGGGAAGAAAACTAGGCTCAGCCTCAAAGAAGTCAGAGCAGGAATGCTGACAGGGACTGAATATTCCAAGCCCATCCTGCCGGGCAACTTGTATAGATGTAGAGTGGTGTTGAACTGGAGACAGCCATGCTACAACTAAAAGAACTCTGACATCTACCAGAGGGATATCTTCTTAGCCAGACTAGGAAAGTACCTTCCAGAAGAGCCCTGCTAAGGCCAGGTAAAATCAGGTGTTTTATCCTAGCTCCTCCTAAGTCTCCATGTTAAGATGTCTGCTGAGAGATGCCATAGTAACCATGACACCACAATGGAACATTCTTTCCAAGGCATAGAAGAAACTCTACTGTAGAGCTCTGCTGCATAAAGCAACACAGTGAGTTCATTCTCCTTTAATGGGAGCAGTTTATGGAAGAACTCTGAGGACCATCCTGGGGACCCAAAAAAAAAACCCATCTGATGTCATGAGGGAAACATGGTGACTTAGAATTGTGCACATGACTTCCTTAGGTCATGGCACATGGTTTAAGGCCAAGATGTTGGCCTGGTTAGGTATGATGTGGGGTGAAGCCCCCACGGGCTTAGGGTTCAGAGAGCTTTGAGCTCACATTCCATCTTCACCACTTAGTTGCTATGTGACCTTGTGCCTCTGAGTATCAGTTTCTGGGTTTGTAAAATGGAATTATGAGTGCTGGGTGTGGTGGTGCACGCCTTTAATCCCAGCACTGGGGAGGCAGAGGCAGATGGATCTCTGTGAGTTCAAGGCCAGCCTGGTCTACATAGCGAGTTCCAGGCCAGCTAGGGCTACAGGGAGACCTTGTCTCAAAAAGACAAAAAAAAAAGTATTATGAGAGTATCTGTGTCGTAGGGTGGTTATAGGAATGGACTGAGCTAAGCACTGGGACTGTTCCTCTGTTCCTAGTGAAAAAGACATCCCAGCATGATTTAATCCAGCCTAGTTTTCATTTGTATTGTTTTTAATTAGATGTATGTATGTGAGTGAGGTATGTGCATGTGAATGCAGGTGCCCACAGAGGCCAAAGGCCTTGCCTCCCCTTGGAGCTGGAGTTACAAGTGATTGCGAGCCACCAGAAGCAGGCACTGGGAACAGAACTCAGGTCTTCCGCAAGAGTAATCAATTGCCTTAACCACTTGGTAATCTCTCCAGCTCCTTAATCCAGCGGAGTTTTAATAGGAGGGGCAGAATCACAGCAGAGACACCAAGCTCTGGGGGCACTCCCACCAAAACACTGTCTCTTCTTCCATTAATATTTTATGGCTATAGAGTTAAAGCAAGGGTTGAATTCCACGAGTCAAAAAACAACCCTCTTTAAAGAACCAACTTTCTAGAAAATCCAGGGCCCTAGGCTGCTTTGAGAAGAAAACTGGAAAAAGCAGGCTACCTTCTCTCCTTGGGCCATCTCACAAACTGCTAGCTGAGCGTTGGACCCAGAGAGCTGCTTCCTGCCTGTTTCTGCACAGAGCTGGGATGTGACAGGTCAGTTTCTCGCATTTGGGATCTTGATGACTGTGGAGGAACAGGCTCCTATGCTGGGAATCACCCCTTTGGAGGCAGAGGAGCTGGTGTGGGAAGGTGATGGAGTCTCCAGTCTTCTGTCTTCTCAGCTGCCCGTGGTGCTCGCTGTGCTTCTCTCTGGTGATGGCAGAGATGAGAGGGACACTGCTGGTACTGCTGTGTGTGTCCCACTCATCATCTACTGGTGAGTGTGTGGTTCCCTTCCCTGGGCCTTTCAGTGGCATGTGCAGCCCAGTGTCGGGGGTTGGGGGGCGGTTCCAGGAAAATGAAGTGGCCCTTAGTGTCAAGAGAGGGACTTAGGAAGGCAGATGATGTGTTGGTGACAAGAAACCAGGCAACACAGGGAATGTGGGAGGCACAGATATGGGATACTGCTGCCTGAGGTCAGGGCTAATTCTAAGGTAGGAGGCAGTTAGCAAAATCAGCCTTAGGCCACAACAATGGCCTGTTGGGCGGAGGTGTCAATGAGAGACTAGGGTACATTTCTGCTCTGCAAATGGTGACCCTGATCCCAGGATAGTTTTCTCAAGTGGCAGAAGTGGCTGCTGTGGTCCCATCCTCCCTGGCCTCTAGGCTGATAGGAAAAGTCAGGTGAAGAGTAGACAGCTGACTCAAACAGACTCTGTCTGCCTTGCTGCCATCCTGGCAGTGAGATGGGAGGTAAGTGAACACACACACATTCATGCACGCATACACAGTGTGCAAAAATCCCACAGCTTCCTCAGCCTCTTCCACTGGCCTGCCAAGAGGACCAAAAACACAGAAAACACAGAAAGGGCCCCTCTCCCTTTAAGCCATAGCTGAGACCCAGAGAAAGCACTTCATCTATGGACCAGATTTCCTCATTGCAGCCCTGGAGATGGAACATACATGTGGTAGGGACTCTACACAAGACTCTACCATTGAGATACTTCCCCAGCGTCCAAGTGGAACTTTGGAAAAAGCAGTATTGGACACACACATGGAGAGTCCTGGGTTAGCCAGGATTGGTTAATACCTCATATTCTGTATGTGTCCCTAGAGAAAAATCAGACCACAGACAAAGAACCACCAGTGTTTTTAAAACAGTTAGTGTCCTCATCACCTTTCTAGCAAAATCTATAAGGGGCTGTGGATGGGGATTTGGTCTTTGGTCTCAAAATGCCCCACAATGGAGAGGTGGAGCTGTCCTCTGGGTTCTATTTTTATTTTTATGTCTTTTTGAGACAGGGTCTCCCTATAGTCCCAGCTGGCCTGGAACTCACTATATAGACCAGGCTGGCCTTGAACTCCCAAAGATTCGTCTGCCTCTGCCTCCTGAGTGCTGGGATTAAAGGCATGTGCCACCACTCCTGGTCTGCTCTGGGTTTTTTAATGATGGCAATTTAGGGGACAATGGGCTCTGGTATCATGATTTGGAAACTGTCTTTGCTGCTGACATCCAAACTCACCACCAGAGGAAGCCCTTCTAGGCTTCATGACTCTTCTTCTGAAGGTACATCCACTGGGTCATAGCATCTGCACGGCCATCAGTCATTCACATGTCACTGTGACAGACTCTCCAAGTCCATCCTTGCATCTCAGTCCCCAGCCCAGTGCCTGGCAGGGCTGTGTGGCTGAGATAGTGTATAGTGTTCACCAGTAGTCCAGTGCATACAGTCTGCTGTGGTGCCTATCACATGACACCCAAGACCCAAGGGTACCAACACAGAGAAACAAGGCATTGAGCGCTTGCAATTTGGGATTTGTAAGAGCAAGCTGAGCAGTAGTTTGCATTTTTGGGAAGCAGAATTGCTCATTCTGCCCCTAGGGCTTAGCACTGTCATCTTCATGGATATAGGTTGTAAAGCATCTCCGTATAATCTTACTCTGTGATCTTACCATAACCCCAAGGGCTGTGCAAGTCTAAGACTTCGCCTCCAGATTTCAAAAGAGGAAAAAGAGAGGTGTAGTAGCTTTACTTGAGGTCTCGCAGCATGCTGAGACTAACCGCACTTTGTACTGTGCATCCAGGCTCTTCCCAAATACACATTAAGGTAAACCCCGGGGTATGTTTAGCAAATGCAGCTTCCAGAGATTCTGGTATAAGTAATGTGCCTTCAAAGTAGAGAATCTCTGCGCTTGACTCTGCTTGGGCATGAGCAGGAGACAGGCACCTCAGCTCTATAAGGAGCTGGGAATGAGTCGTGTGGACACAAGAACTCATCAGAACAGACCATATCAACCAGTGAGGGAGGACACAGAGCAGTGGAGGGAGTCAGCAGCTTGAGAGAGCAAAGCAGCTCATGGAGTCACCATCTTTTTGTGAAGGATGCCTTCAAAGTCTTGCTTTATCTTTCCTTCCCTCCCTTATCCTTCTTTCTCTCCTCCCTCCTTCTGTTCCTCCCCCTCCCTTCTCTCCACCACCCCCTTCACCAAGTGTGTTTTATTTTTAAGTTTTTTTTGGGGGGGAGGTCTTTTTGACACAGGGTCTCCCTGTAGCCCTAGCTGCCTTGGAACTCACTATGTAGACCAAGCTGGCCTCGAACTGACAGAGATCCGCCTGCCTCTGCCTCCCTATTTTTAAGCTTTTTAATTGACACATAAAATTCTTCTCATTCATTTACCAGCACTTGAGAGTCAGAGGCAGGCAAATTTCTGAGTTCAAGACCAATCTGGTCTACATAGCAAGTTCCAAGCCAGCCAGGGCCACACAGTGAGTCCCTGTCTAAAACAAAGTCATTGTGGACCCCAAACAGTTTTCGTTTAGGGGGCTTTGTCCTAGTTTCATTTCTGTTCCTGTGATAAAACACCCTGACCAAAAACAGCATAGAGGAGGAAAGGTTTACTTGGTTTACAATCCCAGGTATCAGCCATCACTGAGGGGAAGTCAAGGCAGCTAGTCACATCACAGCCACAGTCAAGAGCAAAGGGAAATGAATGCACCCTTGCTGCCTGCCTGTTTGCTCACCTAGCTTTCTTCACACCCCTCTCTTTTTGATAGGCTCTCACTGCATAGCCCTAGCAGGCCTGGAGCTCACTATGTAGAATAGGCTGGCCTCAAACTCAGAGATCCACCTGCCTCCACGTCCACGTCCTGTGTGCCTGGTACTTTCTTCACTCATAGATAGTTCAAAACCCCCTGTCTAGGGAATGGTGCTACCCACAGTGGGTTGGGTCTTCCTATATCAATTAATAGCCCACAAGCCTATCTGATTGTGATAATTTCTCATGAAAGACTTCTCTTCTCAAGTAATTCCAGGTCGGGTCAAGTTGTCAGTTAAAACTCACCAGCATGAGCTTTATCTTTCATATTTAACAGTAGAAATTAAATGAGAAAAAGTTAAAACCCAAGAACATACAAGTTCACACATATGGTTGGCTGTCAGAATGATGATGTCATGGGTCTGGAAAATCTGCTCCATACACTTGTGAGAGAAGGAGAGTTGGGAAAGCAAGTAACAACTTTTCCCTCAAAGAAAAGGCCTAGAGAATGCCCTCAGGTCTCAGAGGACACCTTGCAGAGAAAAAAATGCCCGACATGTCCTAGCATGTCGTGCTGAGCTCAGCCTGGAAGTGTCAATAGCACAGAAGGGTCATAGTCTAATAGTCTCTGACTTTCAGGTTCAAAGATGCCACTGAGCATCTTGAAATTTTCTTTTTGGATTTGAAGATTTCATACATGAGAACACACTGTATCTGCATTATTTCCACTCCCCTCCCCGCTTTTCAACTCCTTCCGTGTCCCCCCAGTTACTCCCTCCTGAATTCATGGCCTCTTTTATATTTCTTTTTGTTACACACACAACTTACTGAGTCTGATTAGTGTTGCCTTTATTTGCTGACTGCTTAGGATTGGGGTCTTGTCCCTGAAGACAAAACAAAACAAAAACAAAAAACTGGTTCTCTGTCTGCCCTTAGCTCTTCATGTGGGAGTGGAAATGCCTTCCATCCGTGGTGGCCTGTCCACTGGTGTGGTCTTGGCAGGTTTGTGCAGACAACCATATTATGAGTTTGTGGGAGCAACATTCCTGTCCTGTCCAGAACTATCACACAGCAGTCATTGGGCTTCAGGCTCTTAGCAATCTTTTGGCCCCTTCTTACAAAATGTTCCCTGTGTGACATAGCTGTCCCATTTGGGGCTGGACACCCCATATCTTTTATGCGGAAGAAAATCCCCTAGGATGAGCAAAACAGCAGGGCAGTAGAGACAGCCACAACAAGACAGAGCCAGCAGAAGAGGGGTTCCAAGGGCTGGGGTGAGGTGCCCACAGGGCCAGCTCTTTGCCCTGCAATGAGGCCCATGCCCCCTCTGCAGGTTGTGGCATCCAGAAGGCCAACCTTGTGGACCAGTCAGAGGAGAACCTGGTCAGACCTTCAGAGTTCCCCTGGGTAGTGTCGCTGCAGGACACACAGTACACCCACCTGGCATTCGGCTGCATCCTCGGCAAGTTCTGGATCCTCAGCATCGCCTCCGCCCTCCAGCACAGGCTAGTGCCCTGACCATGGACATACGTGCCCCCTGGGGCAGGGTGGGTGGTATGGTCTGCAGGCCTGGGAACAGGTGGGACTTGTAGGACAGGAGGTACTTAGCTCTGGGTGTGCTCTAGTCCAGCAGTCACCAGTGGCTCAGGTTCCTTTGCTCAGGGTGGCTCAAATGAAAAGCAAAATGCCATTTTGTCATATCTAGGAAGGACACTTGTGATTTTGCCAGTGTCACAGAGATGCCCACCCTTTCTTCTAGGGCCTTCAGGAATAAGTAAAGGGAGTCAGGAGGTGCCCTTTTCCCTAAGACTCTTACCTTGGGCCTCACAAATGTGACAGCCTCAGATAGAAGTAGTCCACGGAGAAGAAGGAAATAGAGACGCCTTCTGAATGCTTTTCACTGAGAGTGCAGAACACATCATCTCTATTAGCTAACTGAACTTTTCTGTATTCTCCAAATTATATGCCATAAGCAGGCACTCCTATAAACAAGGAAAATCATAAACGTGATTAAAGGAAATGTTCTGGCAAACATTTCTAAATTAAATATTTGTAAAATACCTCACTTCAGACCCAATGAGTTTACCATTGAGAATCAGCAATAAATATATAATTTTAACCACTGGGAAGGTTTTATGTACAAAGCTGTTCATAGGATGGCTAATTATACACAGAATGCCAGAAAGTAAATGCCTAAGGCTGGGTGTGGTGGCACAGGCTTGTGATCGTAGCACTCGGAAGGTGGCAGCAGGAGGCTCAGGAGTCCAAGGTCATCCTTAGCTATATATTGAGTTTGAGACCAGCCTGGGCTGCATGCGACTCATCTTAAAACAAAACAGAACAAGAAACAAATGTCCAATATTACAGATAATATATTGGAGCACAATCTCTTATTATGCATAGAATATTAGTGGAATGTAATCTGTACTATATAAATAACATATGTAATGGAAGGGGAAAATAGAATTCATATGTGTATATGTAAGTGATGTTCATGCATGTGTATGGGTTCTCATGTGCAGGTGCATGTGTGTCTGGATGCATGTGGAGGCCAGAGACTGACATCAGGCATCTCCCTGCACTATATTTCCTGAGGCAGTCTCTCACTGAACCTGGAACTCACTGATTCAGCTACCTTAGCTAGCCTACTGGGCCAGGGGATCCCTTGTCTCTGCCTCCTGAGGGCTGGGATTACAGGTGCGTTGCCAGATCCACTCAGCTTTTATGTGGGTACTAGGGATCTAAACCCCGGTCTTCACACTTGCATGGCAAGTGCTTTATTCGCTGAGCTGTCTCCCCAGCCTGAAAGTAGAATTAGTTTAATTGTCCAAAGAAATTATAATAGAGACTACTGATAGAATATTCTGTTGCTTCTGTGGACTTTTTAATATATGCTTTATGTATTTTTCATACTTTATTATTTTGGTTAGCACACAAAGTACTGGGCTTCACTGTGGCATTTTCAACATGTATATCATTGTACTTTGCCTGTGTTCATCTCTCTCATTACCCTCCCTTTTTCCACCCTCAACCCTCCCATCAGTCAGAATTAGTACTTTTAATTGAAAAATACTATAAAGGTGAATACTCATGAGGAAGCAAAGATACGCAGTGAAAATATCTCCTCTGTCTACCTCTCAGTCACTAGTTTCTGCCTTGTGCCATGTCTTGTCATCAATTTCTTGAGTGTTTTCCTTAAATATTTAACATGTTCATGGATGTGTATATATCCATAGGTCTAGCTGTATTGATTCTTATTTTTTTCTTTATTTTTATTTTATGTGTATGTATGTATTGCCTGCATGTATGTAAGTGCACCTGTGTTGTGCAATGCCCACGAAGGACAGAAGAGGCTGTCAGATCCCCTGGAACTGGCATTATGGATGGTTGTTAGCTGCCATGTGGGTGCTGGGATTCAAACCCATATCTTCTGCAAGAACAGTCAGTGTTTTTAACTGCTGAGCCATCTCTCCAGTCCTGATTCTTAATGATTTTTCACAGAGAGAGTCCCCCACCCCAATCAGCTCATATTTCCATAACAAAATATCATAGACTAGGTGGGTGGTTCAACCAAGGGAAAGCTCAAGATGGAAGTGTCAGAGCACTTCTTTCCTCCCAGGCTTACAGGCAGCGATCTTTTATGTCTTCATGTATCATCTTCTCTGTGTGCAGGTACTCCTAGTGTCTCTTCTCTTTAAAGGACGTTAGTCCTGTTGGGGCTGAGGGGATGGCTCAGTGGTTAAAGTGCTTCCTGCATAAGGAAGAGGACCAGAATTTAGATCTCTACCTAAATGCCAGATTGGTTGACAGCCCAGCTGTAATTCTAGCCTTGGAAGGTAGAGAAAAGGGCTCCCTGGATCAAGCTGGCTAGAGAGACCAGCTGCATAGTGAGCTCTGGGCTTCACTGAGAGACTCTGCCTCAAAGAATGAGATGGAAGAGAGGCTATGGAAGCCTCTTGACATCGACCTCAAGCTTCCACATGCATATTTACACATGTGCATATACATACACACACATACACCACATATATACATAAAAGGAAGAAAAGACAACAACAACCACAAGAAGACACTAGTCCTATGGATTAGGCTCCTCCCTTATGACTTCATTTAGTCTTAGGTGCTTCTACTTCCAAGTATGAAAATAAAAGCCCTGTTTCCAAATAGGGTCCCATTTTTGGAGGTCACAGCTCATTCTATAACATTGTGCCTTAGACCCCAACTCAACCTCAGATTCATGTCCTGTTCATGGCTCACACTTCTTTTTCTGTTGGACTTTCTAGACACTACCCTGCCGCACCTCCAATCCTGGCTTCAGGTACTATTTCTGTGTAGAAGTCTGAGGTCATTCTGATTTTAGTCCTACAGGGTGACCACACATGCTCATATACCCAGGAGATGCCTGGAATGCACCTGTTGTCCCAGTCTCTGTCATTAGCACCTCCTTTCATTTTCACAAGTTCTGTAGGTTAGACAATACATTGTGTGACAAAACTTCAGATGATTTCATCTTTGTCCGTCTAGATATCCAGCCATGTCAGGTCTCTCCCATCTGTCACCTCATATTCTCTCTCTACTCTTCACCCCTCTTGCTTATTCCCAGAAAGTTGACCTGTGTAGATTGCAGCATGGTTTCTATGATGGTTTGAATGAGAATGTCCTCCATAGGCTCCAACTATTTGGACATTTTGTCCACAGTTGGTGGTGCTGCTTTGGGAGGTCTTAGAAGGTGTGGCCTTGCTGGAAGCACATCACTGGATGCGAGCTTAGAGAATTCTTTTTAAAAATATATATTTTATTATTTTTATGTGTATGAGTGTATTGCCTGCATGTATATAAGTGCACCTGTGTCACGCAGTGCCCATGGAGGTCAGAAGAGGGTGTTGGAACTTGAGTTACAGATGGTTGTTAGCCACCATGTGGGTGCTGGGAATTGAACCCAGGTCCTCTTCAAGAGTAGGGAGTGCTTTTACCCACTGAGCCATCTCTCTAGCCCCAAGAATTCTTAAGACTTGCTGGATCTTGAGTTGCTCTCTTGGTTCCTGTGCCTATTTGAAGATGTGAGCTCTGTGCTTTCTGCTCCTACTCCTGACACCATGCCTCCCTGCCATGATGGACTGTGATTTCCCTGGAACCGTAAGCACAAATAAACTTTTCCTTCAATAAATTGCTTGGTCAGTGTTTCTATCACAGCAACAGAAAAGTGACAAATACAGTTTCCCTTACATCCTGGTTTTATGTGGGGTTTATCAATGGAAGCACTGACAAAAGATTAGAGAGAGTGGGGAGAGTAAAGTCACAGGGTCTTTATCCACCTGAGGTATACTGTAGATTGGTTCCCTGCCCCAGCTAAGTGAGCTGTTCCCACTCCACACAACTCTAGCTGACCACTCCTTCTCCTCACTTACAGCTGAGAGGTAGTATCAATACTGTGTTGTGATCTCAGCCTCTCTACAGTATGGTGCTTTTTTCTGAGCCCTTTATTGAATTCATCTAAATCTACCTCATTTGAGTATGCCATCTACTTCCTGAGCCTGATCGGGATATGTCACTGTTTCCCATAATGTTTACTATTTGCCATCATCTTTCCCCTGGGGTAGAATACCCTTCCAAACTGTACATTCAAATCTCATTTCTGAAAAGCTTTCTCTTTTTTTGTCTTTTTGAGACAGGGTCTCTCTGTAGCCACAGCTGGCCTGGAACTCACTATGTAGACCAGGCTAGTTTTGATCTCACAGAAATCTACCTGCCTCTGCCTCCCGAGTTCTGGGATTAAAGGTGTGCACCATATGTCCTTCTGAAGCTTTCTTCAGTTATATCTTGAACTATTTTTGAAAAATATTTTTTCTATTTCATTGTTTTGATTGCCTTCTTTGTCTGCTGGTCTCTACAGACTGTCTTCTCTGTCATTTTCCTCTGTAGCCTTTAAAAAGCTTTACTAATTTATGGGATGGAGAGATTGCCTCATAGTTAAAGCTCTCGCTGGGCAAGCTTGAGGTGGAGTTCTGATCCCCAGAACCCAGGTAAATGGCTGGGTGGGCACGGCAGCCTGACTGTAATTCCATCTTCCAGAAGACAGAGGCAGGGGACCCCCAAAGCAAGCTAACTAGCATGACTAGACATATAGTCGAGCTCTGGGTTTGATTGAGAGACTTTGCCTCAATGAATAAGGTAAAA
The DNA here is from genome assembly GCF_000622305.1 of Nannospalax galili. Lineage (NCBI taxonomy): Eukaryota > Metazoa > Chordata > Mammalia > Rodentia > Spalacidae > Nannospalax > Nannospalax galili. The sequence continues at coordinate 58,678 of NW_008340047.1, forward strand.
GCACAATCAAGGATGATTCTCAACATCAACTTCGGGCCTACATGCATGTGCCCACACATATGTGAACATGCATACAAACATGCAAATGAAAATGGAAAAAAAAGCTTTGCCAACTTCTAGTTCATTTTGGTCACTTTTTTCAGCCTATTTTCTATGTCTATGCTCCATGCTCTTTTTTAAAAATGTATTTATTTTATGTGTATGAGTGTATTGCCTGCATGTGTATAAGTGCTCCTGTGTCCTGCAGTTCCCATGGAGGACAGAAGTGGGCATTCGATTCCCTGGAACTGGAGTTATGGATGACTGTTACCCACCATCTGGGTGCTGGGATTCAAACCCAGGTCTTTTGCAATAACAGTCAGTACTCTTAACTGCCAAGCCGTCTTTCCAGCCCCACTCCATGTTCTTTAATGCTGCTTCTAACTTGGCCTTCAGTGAGGGGAGATGGTTTTCTTTTCTGTGTTTTTGCTAAGAACCATCTTGACCAGCTTCTTCAGAGCTCTGTGGCAGCAGATGCCATCTGTAGCTCCCTGCTGTCCTTGGTTGACTTTGTCAGCCCTTCCTCTGATTCTGAGCATTGGATTCGCTCATGCCCCTTGGTTTGATGGTGTTTACATTTGCTTCTCATTCTCATAGTTCCTTGGATGACTCCCAGGAGAAGTGGGGAACACCCAACTCAACTCCATCACTATTAAGCCATGTCTTCTCTATACTCACAAGTATGTGAGTAGGAAAGATAAGAATTTTTATTAAAATGTTAAGGCTAGTCAGGTGTGATAGTGGCACACCTTTAATCCCAGCACTCAGGAGGCAGAGGCAGGTGGATCTCTGTGAGTTTGAGGCCAGCCTAGTCCACATAGTGAGTTCCAGGCCAGCTGGGGCTACAAAGACCCTGTCTCAAAAAACAAAAAAAAAAGAGCCAAGTGCTAAGACTAGGAGAGTCATGATTGCATATTTGGTATGATTACAACTATGTTTAAAAGCTATTCATAGGGGGTAGAGATAGCTTAACAGTTAAGAGCACTGCTCTGGCAGAGGATGCTATTTGGTTCCCAGAACCCATGTGGCAGCTAACAACCATCTACTCCAGTTCCAAGGGATGTGATCTCTTCTGGCCTCTGCATACACATGGTGCACTTACATGCATGCAAGCAAAACACTCATACACATTATTTAAAATAAATAAATAATAAATAAATAAATGCAATTTGTAGGGGAAAAAGGTGATCAGCAATAACATGTTAATGGGCATTCTTTGGATAGTAAGATAAATGGTGTTGGGACAGGAGAATCCCCAACAGCCTTGGACTCACAAGGGAGGGCACAAGTCTAGGGATTCAGAAGACATTTTTCTGAAGATTGAGTAGAGTAGAAACTGACCTAGGAGGCTAGATCGATGTCTCATAGGTTAAGAGCACTGGCTGCTCTTGCAGAGGATCTGGTTTTGGTCCCTAGGTCCCACATGGTGGCTAATAACCATTTCTAACTCCAGTTCCAAGGTTTCTGAAGCCCTCTTCTGACCTCCACAGGCAACACATGACATGGGTGCACTTATGCCCATGCGGGCAATACACTCATACACATATAAAAATAAAATACTTTTTAAAGGATTTTTAAAAAGAGCTTCATACACTTGTAGAGGATCCAAGTTCAGCTCCTAGCACCCATGTTGGGCAGCTCACAACTGTCTGTAAATCCAGATCCATGGAATCTGATGCCCTCTTCTGGCCTCCACAGGCACTGGCACACTTGTGACATACATTCGTATACACACACAAAACAAAACAAAACCAACACCTAACTCAAGGAAGATGAGTTGGATTTGCACACTAAGTTAAAAAAAAAAAAAAAAAAAAAAAAAAAACCATAAGTGGGGAAAGGGGATGGGGAAGCGTCCTCGCTCCCTTGACTTCTCAAGATTCCTTTGCTTTCTCTCTAGGAAGAATGTTATTGCTGTGGTTGCTATAGCTAACATGGATCCTAAAAAGAATGATCACATAGAGTACCCAGTCAGTACCATCATCCTCCACAAGGACTTTAATAACAACTCAATGAGCAATAACATAGCCCTCTTGAAGACAGAATCTGCCATACATTTTGACGACCTGGTCCAGGCCATCTGCTTCCTGGGCAAAAAGCTACATAAGCCACCGTCCTTGAAGAACTGCTGGGTGTCAGGATGGAATCCCACGTCTGCAGTTAATGCAATCCTCCTAGAGGAGGCTGTGTGTGTGCTAGCAGTTGGGGGGGTGACTTGGATGAACTCTTCTAGGACTGCTCTGAGTAATTCAGATTGCTCGAGGTTCTAGGGCTTAGATTCCCATTGCTTGCTCTTTGGGGGCTTTTCTTATACTGTATTACACAGAGTCTTTCTCTTCTCTAAACCCAAACCAAAAGTGTGTAGACAGCAGACTGTATCATCAGATGTGGGGGGGCATTATTTCCTGAGCTAGAGCTGACTGTACTCATGTCTAAGTTACCTGTTTTCTGTCATTCTTGGGTAAAATGAAGCAAAAGAAATGAATATTCTTTTGAGAAGGAGGGGTGACTTGTTCTCTGCCTGTTTACAGATTCAAGTTCAAAGCCAAGATAGTTTTTAGTAAAAACTCAGGCATAGATTTCTGATTTCTATGGAGAAAGGAGCCATATAGGAAGGAAGGTTTTCTTTTTCTTCCTGTTTGGATATGTTTGGATCTGGTTGTGTTGACTTAAGGGACTGTCTTCTTATTAGTAATTCTTGGGCTCTCTGTTGCATGGTCCAGACAGGAAAACACATGACAATGAGTATCCTGAGGAGAATCTCTGTGAAAGACGTTGCCATGTGTCCTTTGCAAAAACTACGGAAAACAGAATGTGGCAGTCACACCAATATGGAAACTAATGATGTCTGCTTGGTAAGAATTTGACAAAGTAAAAACTAAATCCTGGAAGTAATCATTGGCTGCATCAAGGGGTCCCTGGAGCTACTTCTTGCTGGACAGGGAATTCCATAAAGGCTGGGACAATGATTTTGGGACTCTAGCTGTCTCCTGAGAAAGTGTTTAGCAAAAAGCCTGCTGAATGACTGAATATGGCCATTCATGCCTGTAACCCCAGTGCTCAGGAGGCTGAGGCAGAGGGATTGTGACTTTTAAGTCTCGCCTGGGCTACATCATAAGATCCTGTCTCAAAAAAACAAAGCATCTGCTGATAGACTAGGGAGTTACTGTTTTCAGTGTAACATGATAAAGCCTATCTAACTCACAGATGTTTATTAGTGAGCTAAAAATTAAAGGTGTGAGTCGAGCCTCCATTTGTCCGCAGCAGAGTCACTATCTGTGGAACCTAGACTGTCCTCTGCTGCTCTTCTACCAGAAATTAGAAGTTTCTTATGTAAGAATCCTTGCCCTCTACGTAAACAAGTTCTGTTCAGTTATGACTGATTGTCCAATTGACTGAGGAAAGTGTAGAATTCATCGTCATCTGGTTTAGGTCTCATGGTATCTATACCCACAGAAAGTATGGCTTCCTAAGACTAGTAAATAATGTTAGAGCAAAGAGAAAAACCTTGGGCTAGCGGGTAAAGTTTCTTTCTCTGTCTCTGTCTCTCTCTCTCTCTCCTCTCTCACACATACACATGCACACACAAATATGCACACATACACACACAAAATCATATGCATAAATGCTCTTGGGATCAAACCCAGGACCTTGCACATGCTAGGAGAATGATTTACCACTGAGCTACATCCTCAACTTAAAACTGCCTTTCTAAGATGTTGTTCACCACTCACCTCTAAAAATAACCTTTAAGACTCATCTGATTAGGATGTTTTTCTTCTTGGAGGACCTAAAAAGGCAAGTTTTTTAGAGTAAGGGCAAAAACAATACACACCACACACACACACACACACACACACCTCTTGCTTAAAGCCTTTTGGTTGCAAAAGCATGAAAGACTGGTTCTCATTAAGCAATGTTTGCTCTTCCAAAGGTGGTTCAAAATTTATTGTCTGTTTTGTATTAGGCCCCTTCCAGGTGGAGGACCTGAGAAACTTCTTAAATTAGGTAATATTTTAAAATACAGTAGAAGACTTAGCTATTTAGTAAGATCCTTCTAGCAATCAATCATTCAATTAATCCAGAATCATACTTCATTAAATCAAAGATGACACCAATTGTAGAATCCAACATTATTTTACATAATGCTGAGAAAGAAAAGAATGATGAGAGAGACTCTGGTATCCACAAATGCAAAATATACCTTCATTGCAAAGGTATTAAGTGTTAAGTGTTTAGACTCTGTGGAATATGAAAAATTATTTATATGCTAAGTGATCACCTTTTCATATCCCCCTGAAAAGTTCAGGTTTTTAAACTGTGGCACCCCTATGAATACTTTTTATTTTTGCCCTTTTTTAAGTGTGTGTGTGTGTGTAAGTGTAAGCTGCAGGCTAAAATCAAATCAATCTCTCCACCTTATGCTTTGAGGCAGGGTCTCTCAATTGAACCCAGAGCTTGCTGGTTTGTTACAGCTAGTCTAGCTAGCCAGCTCGTCCCAGGGATCCCATGTCTCAGCCTTCTGAGCCCACCTAGCATTTATGTGGGTTCTGGGGATCCAAATGCCAGTCCTCACTTGTGCACAGCAAGCACTTTGTCCACAAAGCCACTCTCGAGCCCCCAGTCTTTTGCTCCTGAACTGAATTGTACTTGGCAAAGCATTTAATGGTGACTTAAAGTATTTTGAAATTTTTCCTCCCTTAGAAATGTGGTCTAGTGTCTAGAGACCCTGAACACAATTCTCACAGGCAGAATAAACTTCCAGGTTCAGAATCTGCTTAATGGGTTTCCCTACAAAGCCAAAAACAGAACTGCTCTGAGATCACTTCTGACCCTTTTAAATTTTTATATTTTTGCCATTATTACAGGTTTTGTGGGATGTCAAGGGAGAGAATCACTCAATGAAATGCCCCTGAGAGATGATAGAGCTGTTCAGAGGGGGACTGGTATAGGTGGCCTCGGCTGCTTTTACTTCAGAAATTATAGCTATGCAGGCTGTAGGGAAGAGAAAAGACTCGGAACAACAAAAACCTAGCTCATTCAGTGCCCCGGGTTAATAAGACCATGTGATAGCCAGGGCCATCAAGGTATGTGGCCTAAATTCCATTCACTTCCTTCCTCAAGTATGGTTAGGACTAGTTGGGGATGGGAGTGGTGAAAGGATGGAGACCACACCATCCTTCACCAGGGAGCTCTGTGCCCCAGGCAGCCTCAGTGGGTTGTAGACAAGAGCCGTTCAGTTGTCCCAAGTATCCAGCCAGAACTCTGAAACGACATCACTACCTTCTGCGGTTCAGCAGTGTGGGGTGACACAGTAGACAGTGGTAAACACGAGAGTACTGGGCTGCCCCTTCCCTGGAGGAGTAGCAGGGAATGAGGTCCAGAAGGTCTCACCTGTGAGGCCAGTCTTGGCTTCTGAGATGTTACCCAGACAGCATGGCATCTACAGAACGTATGCATTTCCCCACTGCCTGTTTGCAGTACTCCTTCCACCATTCACCCTCAGCTCTGCTCTGCTCTAGCTTCCTAAGCAAGGTGAGGTATTCTGGGAGGGGACTGCCTGGCAGACAGTACCCAGGCCTCAGATGAGAAGGGACTGGGATGCCCACTCTGCCTCTCTGTTTCTCACACTGGAGTCTTTTCAAACTGTTTCCTCTTGTCGGCTGCTCCCTGGTTGCCTCATTCCACACGACAAGAACGGCACATCATTGCCCAGCTTGCCTGCCTCTTCAGTCGAGGGGGCCATACAGGAGGCTGACTAGTCCCTCTCTCTCAGACCACAATGGATCATGATGGGAGTGGTTGTTGGGCACTGAGATGGGGCCTGAGAAGAACAGATAGGGTAAATGCCACCCTTTAGTCATCTTGTTACTTTCCCATTTTCCTCTGCTTTCTGCAGAAAACTGATGGCCTTTCATAGATCCCAAGGTTATCGTGATTGATACTTCACAGAGTGCATACTGCATGCCCAGCACCAGTCTGCATGTCACAGGCACTAGCTGTGTCCCCTCATTGGCCATGTGCCCAGGGTCATATAGCTAGTTGAGCATGTTAAGCTTCTGCCTAGTGATCTTAGTGAGATAAAGTGTTGGGGGAGGCGTTTCTGAATCCCAGGGCAAGGCCACAGTATGGCAGCTGTAGCATGGGGTGGGAAAGCTGTGAACCCCACCCTGCTGTATGCTCCTGAGAACTCTCTCCTCCATGAAGTTCTCCCTTAGGAAGCAAGAAAGAGAAAAGGGCTCAGAAGTGTGACCATTCCAAATCAGAAAGGAAATATTGATATTGGATGAACAAGTAGCCAAAAGAGAGGGAAGATTCAAAGACTGGAAAGAGGCAAGACAGCAAAAAATGAACCAGGAAGCTACAGGCAGTCTGGGGATCAGAGCCACAGATCATCTGCGTGTTAAAAGGAAAGGTTGGGAGGCTGGAGAGACGGCTCAGCAGTTAAGAACACTTGCTGTTTTTCCAGAGGACCTGAGTTTGATTCCCACCACCCACATGGCAGCTAACAACCATCTGTAACTCTAGTTTCAGGGGATCCAACACCCTCTTTTAGCCTTTGTGCATTTGCGCACATGTGCACTTATATGCATGCAGACAAAACATACATATAAAAACTAGTAACCAAATACTTGGAGAAATAGCTCACCAGAGGGTACTTGCTTAGCATGCATGAAGCACTGGGTTCAGGGCTTTGATCCTCAGCTCTGCCTAAAGAAAACCAGGTGCTGTACACAGGCCTGTAATCCTAACACTCAGAAGGTGGTGGAGTCATGAGGATCAAGAATTGAACATCTTCAGTGACATAGTAAGTGGGCTATATGAGGCCCTGTCACAAACGGAGAGAGAGAGAGAGAGAGAGAGAGAGAGAGAGAGAATGAATTTGTGGTGGTGGCTGCCTAGATTTGAAACAGTATCCTATAATTTGCCCCATTTCCAGGGAGAAACAATGCAAAACTTCCTAGAACAGACAATTCTACAGACAGTAGCACAAGGATTTGCTGTTAAAGTTTTTCTGAGACCTAAAGACCTCTGTCCTTTGTCACAGGGGGAACCAGGAAACCCTGTGATGTGTCAGGTGAAGCAGTTGGATCTCTGGGTCCTCAGAGGAATCCTGACCTATGGAGGAGACTGGTGTCCTGGCTTGTTTCTGTACTCCAACGTGGAAGACTACAGCAACTGGATCATGGCCAAGGCCAAGAAAACTGGCCCTTTACTGACTTCATTCCACCCTTGGGAGGAGTTGGCCACTGACTCCCAAGACGAATCACATGCTGGCATGACAGAGAAGCTATATTCTGAACAGGGCCATGCTGAATGGCCCCGATCCTACTCTCAAGTAAAAGGAGGATCCACTGTTTACCAGGAGTCTAAAAATGGGCAGGACATCAGGGTAAAAGGTCTTCAGGAAACAGGCTGGGCTTCAAAGGTGGCCACTCAACCCATGTACTATGACTACTATGGTGGGGAGGCAGGAGAGGGTGGAGCTTTGGCTGGCCAGAACAGGGTGCATCAGTCCCAAGAACGGATCTTGATGACCCTCGTGCTTGTTTTCTTGGGCAGCGGTGTCTAGCTAGGAGCCAACCTATCACCACACTGAAGAAGCTCAGAGAATAAGGTGCTAGGCATCCATGTGCTATTCTGGTATCTGTTCTTGATGGGTGCCACCCGGGCTGCCATAGGCAGGCCTATGGCAGCACCAGGCTGGTTCTCCCTCCACTCCCACTCCCGCATGTGAGAAGGTCACTTCCATCTGTGCTTGTGAACTAAATGTGGGCAAACAAGTGTCAAACCATCAGAGTACCCTGTGGTTCTTTCAGTGTTAAGGGTTCCAAGGTTCAGGCTGGAAAGACATTCCCATGGGCAGATGTGGCTCTGCAGGTGACTATCAACCTGCCGGTGAAGGGCACTAGCTGGGTACAGGGAACACCAGAGAACTGCATGATTGGAAAACACTAGAGTGCTTTAATGGATCACTTCTTGGTGTGCAAGCTGCAGGTTGCCCCTGGCTATTTCTTAAGGGGCCGGATTTTCTGCAGGTGCTCATCAGATGTTTTCATTTTATTCCAAGCATTGCGGTAGCCTTTTAAGGACATCTGCAAAATGGAAAAAGGAGGAGGGGAGAAGGTCACTTGGGAAAAACTGAGTGTGCCTATTCTAAAAGCCAGCGTCATCCACACCCTGCTTACCCTGTGGAGGACAGGGTCCTGCTGTGTACTAGTTCATAGACAACATCACGGGGCAACATCTATCCAAAAGACCCTTGTAGGGTGTTGGAGAGATGGCTCGGCAGTCCCCATGAAGGAAAGAAAGAAAAAGAAAAAACAGTGGTTGTTCTTGCAAAAGACCTGGGTTTGCATCCCAGCACCCACATAGCAGCTAACAACTGTTTGAACTCCAGTCCCAGGGAATCCAACAGCCTCTTCTGACCTCCGAGGGCATTGCATGATACGGGTGCACTTACCTACATGCAGGCAATACATGTATACACATTAAGAGAAAAAAAAAAAAACCTTGTAGTGCTGGGGATGTAGCTCAGATGGTGCAGTTCTTACTCAGCATGCATGAAGTCCTGAGTTTGATTCCCAGCATCATATAAACCTTGAGTGGGGACACACTTGGGATGTGGGGGCAGGGGAATCAGAAGTTCCAGATCCTCCTCAGCTACATAGTAACTTGAGGCTAGCCTGTGATATATAAGACCCTGTTTCAGGAAAAAAAAAAAAAAAAAAAAAAAAAACCCAAAAAGACTCTTTAAAAGAGTTTTTGTCCAGGAATAGTGAGACGTTGCAAACCCCTGCTGGAGTTTCTGTCGCATCTCAGTTCCAGCTATGATGGATACAGGTCAGGACCCTAATGTCCTCTGTGTCACCAAGTGACCATGTGAAGAAAATGGAGCTGGGAGCCAGTGGAAAGCTCCTAGTTTCTCCAGCAGCCGACTGGGCTTTTAACCTACACTAATGGTCCCCTAGGTGTGTAGGCAGCAGATGGTCTGGGTGTTCAAGCTGCTGACACCAGCACCAGCGGTTCCCCCGCTGCCCACTTCAAAGGCTACAGGCTTAGTTACAAACACAGAGGCTCATGGCAGCTATGTAAACACATGGAGTCAGCATCTCAATGCTATTAAATCCTGGTTTCTCATTCTCTTAAAAACTTCTTGGGGCTGGAGCGATGGCTCAGTGGTTAAGAGCACTGACTGCTCTTGCAGCGGACCCAGGTTCGATTCCCGGCACCCACATGGCAGCTGCTAACCATCCTTAACTCCAGTTCCAGGGGAATCTGAAGCCCTCTTCTGACCTCTGCAGCACTGCACAACATGCGTGCATTCACATACATGCAGGCAATACACTCATACACATAAAAAGTAAATAAATAAAAATAAATTTTAAAAAACTGTCTTCATGTAAAAAAAAAAAAGCAGCAGTTACTTAATTAACCATGGTGTGGAGAGATTCAGAAGCTTCTAGAATTCATTATAGAAACAAACAACTAAGAACACACAGTCTCTCCTGATTCCTAAAACGTAGTGTCCCTAAATTCAATGAAGCAGGAACATTAAAAAAAAAAAAATCCATTGTTCATTTAACAGTTGAAGCAACTACAAAGATATAATACATCTAACATTTCTATAATCTCATCCTAAGAAAATACTAAAGAGCCTGAGGGCATGAGAGATTCCGTGATCCCATAAACAAGGCAGAGTCAACGAGACTCAATCCTGTCTGGGGACTTAGACTCACCTCGGCAATCTCTACCTTCCTCTCCCATGTCTTGATGGTCTTCTCCAGGTCCCCATTCAAGATCTTCTCCTTGACGTACATCATCACCTGTGGTGCCCGGAACTCAGCCAGCTGCTTCCGTAACTTCTTGTTCAAGATCTGGGCTTTGGCCCTGTACTAAGTTGGAGAGGATCCATAGCCCATGGAACCCTGGGAGCTCCTGCACCACTCCACAGGCTCAATGTGCTTCCAAACTTGAAAGTTACCTTCATAAAGGGTGGGGGCCGTCTCAAGACTCTGATTGTTTTTTTTTTTTAAATAACAGATTGTGATGTTTTCATCTAGTTCAAAAACACTAGAGTGACTAGAACTTTCTTCCCCATCCATTCTTTCCCTTCCTCATTTTGTTTTTTCCTTTCTTTCTCTCCTTTAATTAGGGACTATGCTTTCCTTAAGTTTTTCTTGTGTGTGTGTGTGTGTGTGTGTGTGTGTGTGTGTGAAAACTTGTGTATTTGCAAACACTGGTTTCATCCATTTCAATTCACTTTCCTGTCATCTTTAATTATAAAATAGACATAATATAAAATTTGCCATTTTAACCATTTTTAAGCACACATTTCAGTGGCTTAAGTACATATATAAACCCAGGAGGCAGAAGCAGGAAGATGAAGAGTTCAAGTTTATCCCTAATTATATTCAAGTTTGAGGTCAGCCCTGAGCTATATGAGATATTTGAGAGAGAGAGAAGAGAGAGAGGAAAGAAGGAAGGAAGGAAGGAAGGAAGGAAGGAAGGAAGGAAGGAAGGAAGGAAGGAAGGAAGGAAAATAAAGAGAACGAGATGAAGGAAAGAGGAAAAAAAACTACTTGGTATTTTAATTGGAATGCTATTATTTCATAGGTTAACCTGTGGTGGCAAATCTTCCTCACTGGGGATTGCCTTTGAATTCCTTGCATCTCTGGCACTGGCATTACCTGGAGATGGGTTAGAAATGGAAACCTGGGCCATCCCAGATCCATCCTATCAGTCTGTACTTTAATAATATCTCCATATGATTGGTTTACAATTTGAGAAGCACTGCTTTAATTAACTGTGGTGCAAATTAAGAAAATGAGTTACTATTGTTTTCATAAGGTAATATAAACTGACCCAGTGTTTAGTGACTATCTCTCCTGTCTGATTAGCACAGAGAGCTGTGGTTAGATTTAAGGATATGCCCAGAACCATAGTACATACTCTTTTTTTGTCAGGATGATTAGTGACTACCCAAGATATTCTCTCATGACAGTATACACCTGTAATCCCAGAACTAGAAGGCTGGCTGAGGCAGATGGATTAGGAGTTTAAGGTCAGTTTGGGCTGACCTTTTCTTGCAGAAGAAGGAGGAAGAGGAGGACAAACAACACCGCTAAGCATAAAACATATACTACAGCTGTTGACAGTCATGTGAAGATCCCCCAGATCATTCCACTTGTACAACAGGGATGCCACTACAGGAAATGTGGTCCACTGTTCCCATCCTTATATTCATAGCAGGAGTTCTGCCTAAAGGAAGAGACTGTCAGTCCCAGAGTTCTGAATGGCTGCCTAAGCGATTTGTCATTTGAAAGAGTGTGAAGAACTCATGCCTAAGCACTTTGCAAGGAATGATGGCACTCTTTGGGATGGACAATTTAGAGGAGTCTTTTGGTTTAACAAGAGACAAGAAAACATGAGACCAGCCAGATGTTTAACAGAACCAGACCAAGAAGTGCCTCACTGGGTTTGGAGAAAGCCTCAAAGATTGATAACACGTTGCTCTCTGAAAAGAAGCCTTACTTAAAATTGTATCAGAATGTAAGACTATATCTCAGAGTACTGTTGAAAGTAACAGAAAAACTAAGAAGGAATTAAAGGCAAAAGCTGAGTTAAAAAAGGTTGAGTGTGATGCCATTGTTAGGCATCCAGGAGCTTAGTAGGAAGATGGAAAACCAAAGAGAACTAACGAACAGCAATCTTCTCAGCTGGAACCGCAGCCATCCCTGGCTATCAGACTGCATGCCTGACAAGGCTGCACCCCCTGAGGACACTAGTCACAGGGGACGCTGAATCTACTGACCTGGTCCAGCCAAATTGCTGAACAATGACGACTCAAAATTATGAGGCGGGCAAAGAAACAGTAAAGTGCAGCCCACACAGAAAACAAAACACAAAAAGCAGGCAACACAAACTGCCTCTGGAGCAGTCCAGATGGCAAGCTAAGCACAGTTTTCAAGGCAGCTATTCAAAGACCAGAGTAAATCATAAAGACTTAATGGAAAGCTGGGTGTGGTGGTGTGTTCCTCTAATCCCAGCACTCAGAAGGCTGAGGCAGGAGGATCAAGAGTTTGAAACCACCCTGGGAGAATATATATCTTGACTCAGTCTCAAAAATATTTTTGAAAGATTTTTATCACTACAGAATGATAATCTCTCAGCAAATAGAGAATATCAATAAAAATATTTTTTAAATGAGGACTCTGGGACCCCTTTTTTTAACCAGGGTTTCTCTGTAGCCTCAGCTGGCCTGGAATTCACTATGTAGATCATGCCAGCCTCAATCTCACAGATATCTGCCTGCTTCTGCCTTCTGAATGCTAAGATTAAAGGTGTGCACCACCACATCTGTCGATGGGATCTTTTCAATACAATAATGGAAAGGAAAATATCCATTACTGAGGGTAAGCAATAGTATGTTTAAGCCATTAGAAGAAGTAATCAGTAAACTCAAACATAGATTGCTAGAAATTATGCAACATGAAGAGCTGGGTGGGGAAGAACAAAGATAAATGAACAGTTTCAGAGAAATGTGGATACCAGAAGTGTGCCAACATGCATGTGATGGGAGTAACAGAAGGGAGAAGGCAGAGAAACAGAAAATCTACTCAAAGATTCAATGACTAAGAACTTTTCAATTTTTATTTTAAAAACATTAAGATAAACACCCAAATAAGTCACCAAACTCCAAATAGAATAAATACACAAAGAAATCTAATCCAACAGCACACTCAGAATGCAGAATGACAAGCAGAGAGAAGATGTTGAGAGTAGTAAGGGAAAACAATTTGTCCTGCATGACAGCTTGATGAGATCAGCAGCTGACTGCTCATCCGAAACAATGGGAGCCAGGGGGCAATGGGATGACACATGCTAAGAAGGACGACATAGGAAAGAAGAAAATAAACTGTCACCAAGAAACTGTGTGTGTGTATGTGCACACGTGTGGTCTATGCATGTGTTTGCATAGGTGTGCCTACATGTGAGTGTGTGGGAGGCAGAGGTCAACATTGGTTGTCCTCTTTGATGGCTTCCTACTCTATTTTTTGAGACAGGGTCTCTTACTGAACCTGGAACTTCATCAGTCTGGCTGGTTGGCCAGTGAGATCTAGCTATCTTTTTGTCTCCAGACCCTCCATGCCCACCACCACTGGGGTTGAAGATGTGCACACTACATCTGGCTTGTACATGGATGCTGGGGATCTAAACTCAAGTTGTCAAGCTTATGTGGCAGGCACTTAACTGACTGAGCCATCTCCTCAGCCCAACCATGAAATTTATATGCAGCCAAATGATCTTTCCAAAAATAAAGGGAGCACATACATAACTTGATTTCTTGTGTATGTATGTATTCCCATGGATGCAGGTACACATGTATATTTGACTATAAAAAAAAAAAAGCCAAAGGACAACCTCAAGTGCTGTTCTTCAGACCCTGTCAGCCTTGTTTTTTGACACAGGGTCTCATAGAGATCACCAGTTAGGCTAGGATGGCTGGCTAGTGAACCCCAGGAATCCACCTGTCTCTGCACCATGATCACTGGGATTACAAGGACAAGTCACCCACATGGGTTCTGGGGATAGAACTGAGGTACTCATTCTTGCATGGTGAGCACTTTACCAACTGAACCATCTCTCCAGCCCCCAAATCTTGATTTCTAATACCAATATCAAATAAAAGGAATCAGGACTCCTTGGGAAATGGCTGATTCTCAGATGGAACTGGAATCATCTAAGATGAGCATAGAGCATCTTCTAGTACCAGGAAGTCTTGGAAGCCTAGGGACATGACACATAGTAAGAATATCCTAAGTGAGATCTGGAGGAAGCAGAAGACATTAATCAAAAAGGAAGTATTATAAAGACAGGGACTCTAGTTGATGATAATGAATATCATCTCACTAATGGTTTTTTTATATTTTTCATTGAACTTTTGTGTATTTCATACAGAAAATCATCTTTGTACCCCCTTCCCCTTTGGCACCCTCCCATAGCATCCCCCCACTGGTGTTCATGCATTCTGTTAGCATCATGTAAAGTTAGTGTCCCCAGATGTCCCTCAGCACAAGTTCATCCGCTGGGATCTAGTCAGCCTATCTAGAGTCCCTCCCTTTAAGAAGATCAGCTCTTCCGCACCCTGCAGTAATCAGCTGCCAATAATTCTTTAAGATTGGAGCCTGCTGTTCATTTCCACAGTTCTGTGCTGGGTTTTTGTCTGCTTAAGTTTACATGGGTCTTGTGCATGCTGACATCATTGCTGTAGGTTTTTATGAGAAGGGTCCCAGGTGCCTGTAGGACTATTTCTGTATGGTCATGGAACTTCTCCCTGGCTCTTACAATCTTTCTGCCCCCTCTTCTGCGATGGTCCCTGAGCTCTGGGTGGGTGGATTTTTAATATAGGAGTCTTGTCCAAGGACCAACACTCTGCAGACTCTTATTCTCTGCATTTTAGTATTTGTGACCTTTTGCATTCCTGGCCCTCTGTTGCATGAGGGAGCTTCATTGATGAGAGTTATGTAGTCTTCAGCTATACTCACAGACTCGTGTAGAAATACTGTATGTGTAATTTTTCAGTAGGTTCTTGGACTAATAAAATTTCTAATGGTTTTTTATACTAGCTAGGTACTATTTATCTCTCCTCTTTCTCTCCCTGTATTATCCTTCCTCCCCACCCTCCTAATTTAAAGTGTCCCTATTTTCCCCATTTCTCCCTTGATATTTCTGTCTGCTATGGTCCCACCTCTCTTGAGCCCCTTCTTCCCCTTTATTCCCATAGTTCTTTGTATAGCCCTCCTTCTTCCCCTCCCATTTAACTACCCCCTTTTTACACATTTCTCCTTTAGTAACACCTGTCTCCTACTATTTTTCTCTCTCGGGTTCATCTCGCTAATTGTAACAAATTTATCATACTAATGTTAACTGTTAAAATGGAAGAAACTGAATATGGTATAAGGAATTTGTACTATCTTAATAATTTTTCTGTAAGTACAAACATTTCTAAAATAAAGAACTATTTTTTTAAATGAAGGAATAATAAATTTCCCCATCAACAAAAATCTAGAGAAACTTAGCACAGATGCCCTTTGAGAAATGCTGAAGGACACTCTTCAGGCTGAAAACAAGTGACAGCAGAGAGAAACTTGGACTCTCATTAAAAACAAAATTAATTATGTGGGCAATTAGCAATACTAGCTTAATTTTATATTTTTTTCTCTTGATTTAAAAAAATAAATACATGGGGCTGGAGAGATGGTTCAGCAGTTGAGAGCACTAACTGTTCTTGTAGAGGACCCAGGTTCGGTTCCCAGCACCCACATGGCGGCTATGAGCCGTCCTTAACTCCAGTTCCAGGGGAATCCGAAGCCCTCTTCTGACTTCTGCAGCATTGTATGACATGGGTGCACTCACATACATGCAGGCAATACACTCATACCCATAATAATAAATTTTTTTAAAAAAATACATAGAAAATACATATATAATTGTGTTTGGGGGCCTACAGTCTATAAAAAATGTAGTATGTTTGAACAGTGGATAGTACAAAGGACACAGGTAGAAATAAAGCAGTATTTGAGTAAGAAGTAATGCCAGATGGTAACTCAAGTCCACAGGAAGTAACAGCAAAACCCACAAATGGCAAATAAGGTTATTGTCACAAGTTTTATGATCAAATTTTATCTCTTCTTTTTTTTTTCAGCTTTTAAATCCCTTCCTCACACCATTTAAAATCTTACTTCAAAACTTAAATGTAAGAGCTAAAACTGTAAATCTTGAGAAATAAAAGACATGGGGCATATCTTCAAGATCTCTGGTTAGTCAAAAGTTTAGCACTTTTGACCTCAAAGCACAAGTGCGAAACAAAAACATAAATTGAATTTCACCAAAATTTAAAAGTTTCATGCTGTGAACATTACCATCAAGAAAATGAAAAAACTCCACAGAATGAGAGAAAATATTTGAAAATGACATATATGATGAGATAGTGAATCTAAAATATACAAAGAATTCTTACAACTCCATTTAAAAAACGAATTAAAAACCAAGCAGAGGACATGAGTAGATGTTTCTCCAAAATGAAAAGCAAGTGGCCACTAAGCACACACAAAGGTGCTTGGTGTTATTGGTCATTAGAGAAATTCAAATTAAAACTATAACACTATATACCAACCTAGGCAGCCATTTAAAAATAACCCAATGTTGGCAAGAATATACAGGAGGGGTCAGTGAGATGGATCAGCGGATAAAAGTGCTTCTCCATGCAATTTTGATGACTGGAATTTGATCCCCAAACCCATTCTAGAAAACTGAATATAAAGTACAGAGGAATAAGTGTAAGAGCCAGATGTTGGAGAGGACTAGAGCAAAATAAGTGTCTTCTGGATAGGACAGGACCACATGAACCCACAGCAGCTGTGGCTGCCTACATAAGACCTGCTTAAGACTATGGCTGTCAACATTCTAACATGGAGTGGGGAGGGAAGGGCTCATAATTCCCCACCCCTAACTGAGGAGTGACATCAACTGTTACTACAGTTGGTGGCTTCTTGGGGAGGGAGAGACAGCTTAAGGTTATGGACTCTGGAAGGTCAACTACACTCCAGTGGATGGCCCTAGGACATGGTCAGAACAAATTGGACTTGGTGGGTTATTTAAAAAAGAGTGGAGGGGGCTGGAGAGATGACTCAGTGATTAAGAGCACTGACTGCTCTTGCAGAGGACCAGGGTTCAATTTCCAGTACCCACATGGCAGCTAACACCCATCAGTAACTCCAGTTCTAGGGGAGTCCGATGCCCTCTTCTGACTTCCATGGACATTGCACAACATGGGTACACTTACCAACATGCAGGCAATACACTCATATGCATAAAATAAAAATAATAAATACAATTTTTTAAAAAAGAGGACATTAAGTTGGGAGGAGCTGGGGAGATGGGTGGTGGATCTGGGAGCTGTTAGGAGGAATGGGGATGAATACGATCAAAGCATATTTTATGAAATTCTCAAAAAATTAACAAAAATATTAATTTTTATAAAAAGAAAACCAGGGTTGGAGAGATGGTACAGCAGTTAAGAGCACTGACTTCTCTTGCAGGCAAAACACTCATACACATAAAATAAAAATGTGGTGGTTTGAATGAAAATGTCCCCCATAGTCTCCAAGTATTTGGACATTTTGTCCCCAGATGATGGCACTGTTTTGGGAAGTTTTAGAAGGTGTGGCTATCCTGGAGGAAGCCCGTCACTGGGGATGGGTTTAGAGAGTTCTTAAGCCTTGCCAGATCTCCAGTCACCCTCTTGCTTCCTGTGCCTGCTGGAAGATGTAGAGCTTAGCTTCTGCTCTTCTTCTCCAGCCACCTCTGCCACCATGCCTCCCTGCTAAGACAGACTGTAATTTCCCTGGAACCATAAGCTCAAATAAATTCTTCCTTTTATAAGTTGTTTTGGTCAGTGTTTCTATCACAGCAACAGAAAAGTGACTAATACAAAAAATAACCAAAAAAGAAAAGAAAACCAGACATGGTGGTATCTGTAATCCCATCACTCCTATGAAGAGATGGGAGGCAGAGACAGGAGAATTGGCCAGAAGCTCTCAGGCCACCTAGCCTGGAGTACACAGCACAGCAGAAATAAGAGAGACTTTGCCTCAAAATGAAGTAGAAGGGGAGAATGACTCCTGAAAGTTGTCCTTTGATCTCCACATGTATGCTGTAGCATGTATGCGCCTACACTTCACACACACACACACACACACACACACACACACAAATAATAGAATAAAAAATCTGAAAAGAATGTGAAGAAATTGGAGTCCTCATATGTTTCTGATGGGTATGTAAAATAGCATAGCCACTTTGCAAAAACAATTTGGCAGTTTCCCTAAATGTTAAACATAGAACTGCCATATGTAACTCACAATTCTACTTCATGTGTATGCTCAAGGAAAAAGAAAGCATACATCTACACAAAAACTGTGAACAAGAATGTTCATATCAGCACTACTCACAACAGCCAAAAAGTGGAACCAAATGTCTATCAACTAAAGAATGGATAAATATGGTTCATCCAAATCTTAGAATAGTATTCAGCCATAAAGAGAACAAAGTAGTGAGCCATACTACAATGTGTCTTTGAAAACATTATTCCAAGCTAAAGAAGCCATGGGCCAGCTGTGTGTGCTGAAGGCAGATTGCAGGCCTAGCATGTTAAAGACTCGAGTTTGATCCACAGCACCATATAAACAAATAAACAGAAGCTAGTCATGAAGGGTCACATATTCAATAAGCCCTTTTATGTGAAATGTGAAAGCAAGGCAGATATACAGAGATAGAGAGTAGATTAGTGGTTGCCTGGGCCAGAGGGAGGGAGAAAGGTAAGCTGGGAATGGAGAAGGGCCTTATAATGGGGTTGGGGGAGCTTCTTCCTGGGAGATGCAGAGGTTCTAAAATTGTTGTGCTGATGAACAGATATAACTCTGTGAATGTATCACACACTGTTGAGCTGTATGTTTTAAGAGTGAGTTATAAGGTAGACAAACTGTATCCCAAAAAGGTTTTTAAAAAGTTAAGGGGGGCTAGAGAGATGACTCAGCAGTTAGGAGCACTGGCTACTCTTCCAGAAGACCCAGGTTCAATTCCTAGCACCTACATGGCGGCTAATAACTGTCAGTAACATTCCCGTTACAGGGGATCTGATGCCCTCTTCTGACCTCTGTGGGCATTTCATGACACGGGTGCACTTCACATATATGCAGGCAATACATTCATACACATAAAATAAAAATAATAAATAAAATATTTTTTAAGTTAACAATGGGCGTGTAGTATTTGTCTACCATGTACACTGGAAAAAATAAGAGAATTTCCTGGCACTGGAAAAAATAAGCTAAGAAGAAAACTAAAATGTAGGACAAATGTGGTGGAGCACACTTTTAATCCCAGCACTTAGGAGGCAGACGCAAACAAATCTTTGTGAGTTGGAGGCCAGCCTGGTCTGCAAAGTGAGTTCCAGGCCAGCTAGGGCTACTAAGCAGTGAATAGCAGGTCTTTAAAAATGTACTTTAAGTTTCACTTATAATCTAATCATATTCAATCCAAGAAAAAGCTGTGTTCAGACTGTGGCTTTGGCACTACCTGTCACTCTGTACCGAGGTTGGGCTTTCTTCAGGAGTTGATTCTTCATCAAGGACAAGAGGTGGATGACATCACAGTCAGATGTAATCCTGTGGCATTCTGGCCATTGTGGCAGGTTTGGGCCATGCACTCTGGTTGGGACAGTTTGACTCACTCAAAAGAATAACACTAATAATTGTAGTTTTAGAGGTCGACAAAGCATCATTATAGGTGGACCTATCTAGTCACCACCACAAGGGCTGTGACCTCTATTTTACATGTGCTAAAACAGTCCTGTCTTGCTAAAAGGCATCAAGGTTAGAAGCTGGCAGTGCTGAACTGAGAGGCCAGACTTCTGCCTCAGAGGTCAACAGCCTTTCTTCTCTACCTCCCAAAAGGATCCTCTTTGGATAACACCCAAAGTGCATACAGTTACAGATATTCAGCTACGTATGCCCAGGGAGCTAGCATGCAAAGTAGATGTGTAGGCGCCTCTGCTGGCTCCGCCCACCCTTCCACACAGTGACCACAGGCCTTTGCATGAGCTCTGGCTGGAGGTCACAGTCCTTCAGTGAGCTGCTATAGTCTGCTCATGCTGTGACCATCACTAAGGGACAGTTACACTTTACAGTTCTATCTCTCTCGTGTGTGTGTGCGCGTGTGTGCATGTATGTGTATGTGCCTTCCCTTTATATAAAACATAGTATACTTTGACTCATATTAGGTAATGGCTATATGCATTATATACTTTTCTGAGGTTATAAACACTGAACTTTGAAAATTGTAGTCTGTGAATCCCTTGAATTCTGGCATGTCATGTGGACTCTGGGACCTCACCCAGAAGTAAATGTAACAGTATGAGCTGTAAGTCTGGCCTGCTTCCGTGACTTGGAGCTATTTTGATTTTTGTGGTCTAGGTTTCTTCTCTAGATTAACAACTAATGATCTGGGGTCTTGGTGGACACTGACCCCTGTGGACAGAAGAAGACCAAATATCAGAAATGGAATGTTTGTCCTCCTACCTCCTCTGCCTGTATGGTTTCTCTTTCGATTTTCCCCAGTAGCTCATTTCTCAGCAAAATCTCCTTGTCCAGATTATTATATATTTCCATTGCCCGATGAAGCTTGTCCTGAAACACACCGACATGGAAAGTGTTAGTTAAGAGAGGTTCTCAGAACTGTAGAATGTGTCTACAGCAGAACAGCAGGGCCATCTGTTCCAACTACACAGTTCCACAGGAAATGGGGACTTCCCTTGCCCCCAGGTGGCCAGAGCTGGGGTTTGAGGGTTTGAAGATTGATGGAAGAAGGGGAAAGATCTTGGGGCATTGGCTTTAACTGGGGAGGTAGAGTGGTCCAACAGCAGGACCCAAATCCTGCCCCACTGCTTACTAAGAGAAACTTTAGGAAGCCTCCAAACTTATGTTCACGTGGCCACCTTATTGGGCTGACATCCTGGTTGAGGGTACAGCACTGTGCCTGGCAGGTGCAGATCACTCAACAGCTATCAGGACTACCTCACGAGGGTACGGGGGGGGGGGGGCTCTCCACAGGTGGTGGGTCTGACCCCTATCCCTGCTTACAGTTGAGGAAATTGACCTTTATAGAGGTGGGGCACAGATGATCACAGTGTGTGGGGCCAGGATTTGAATGAATGCATATTTCTCATCCCGTGGGCTCCCACACACTCCTGCCCAAAGAGCCTAGGCTTGCTGGTGTCAGAGAATCCTGCACAAGCTGTTTTACTGATCCCCACTGTATCACTTGCCCTTCAGCTCCCCTCAGGTCCCTACTGCTTAGATTGACCTCCTGTGGACCTCTCTCTCAGAACTTTAACTGAAAGGGAAGTCTCCATAGATACTTCATGAATGTGTTCTGCCTGTCTGAGGAGTGAGCAACCGAAAAGAGTCAGTGATTTCAGAGGTCTCTCTCAGCACATCTGGAAAACTGATCCACCCTGTACCAGGTCAGTAAAACACTGTAGGTCTTGCCTCCAGGAAGGCCACTCACAGCCAGCATCAAGGGAGGTGGGGAGGCCACAGATCATTACAAGAATTCCCATACTGTAATGTGCCTGTGGCAGGGTGCCCTGCAGTGGGAATGAGAGCTGAAAGGCAGAGTCAAACCCAGCTCGGAAAATAGGGAAGAGAAGGAACTTTGAAGCCAAGGAAAGAATCTTGGGGAATAGGGTCCAAAGGATCTGGAAGAGGATGTCAGAGAGCACAAAGGGGAAGTGGATGTAGAGACATTATCCTGGGATATCAAAAGTAGATAAAACAGAGAAGCCTGGAGCCACCTGCTTGGGGAACCCTAGGCCTGGGAGCCAGTATCCTTTGTCTCTCCAGTCCTTCCTTCTTTAAGCCTCATTTACTATTTCATGTCCTGTGTGAGAATAAGAGACCTGATAGAGGGGTTGGCTACCTGGAGCTGGGGCAGGGGAGGCAGGACAAGGCAGAGCAGGGCAGGGCTTTACTGCAAACCAGACATTTGGATATGAGAAAAGAAGAGTCAGGGAAGACATTTGCCCAGCAACTTTGAGAGACAGGACAGAATGGAACTGCACTCTGTTGGAGTGAGACATGCAAACCACAAACCACACAAGTGATGCTCAGTGGAGATGTCAGTCACTTGAAGAGGCCACTTCTGAAAAGACAGGCGCAGCTTTCTACCAGTACAACAAACCACCTCAAACTCTGGCTTAAACAACAGCCACTCCTTATCTCTGCGTTTCTAGAACAGGAGTCTGGGCGTGGTGCAGCTGAAATGAAAGTGTTGGTCAGGACTGTGGCTCTCAGCTGGAGCTCAGGGTCTTCTCCCAAGCCCAGTAGTTGTTTGCAGAATGTATTTCCTTGAATTCATAGCATGGAGGGGTTTCTTCCTGGCTGTCAGCAGGTCCCTCAGCTCCTAGAGGCTACCCAAGGTCCCTCCATGTGGCCTCCTCTATCTTCAAGCAGTAATGGAGAACTCCTGGTCTAGAAATTTTTATTTATGCTTCACATCTCTGACTTCCTTTTCCAAAAAGAAACTCCGCTTTCTATGGGCTTGCGTGATTAGGTCAGGCCTGCCTGAAACCCCCCTCCCCTCCATTTTAGGATCAACTTTGGTGTGTAATGTAACTAAGTCACATCACAGAAACAACCCAGTGCCTAAAGAGGTCGCATTGGCGACTGGGATTACACAGGGTGTGCGCACCTGCGAGCAAGCAGGGGACGTCTTATAATTCCATCTTCCTCAGGACACCGTCACTTACCTCAGTCAAGAGCAACTCACAGCAGCTGTAGTCATAGTGCTTATGCCCTGCCAGACCCTCCAGGCAGGCCTGAGGGCAAGGAGTCAGAGAAAAAGATGCCATTCACACTCAGACACACTCAGAAAAGTCACAGAAGAGCGCATGCCTGCCTATGTGGTCTCAGAGCTATGCCTCAAGCACTTGGCCCTGTGCGTGGCAAGCCATAAAACTGGTACTTTTGCCAATATAAAGGAGTTAATCTGCATGTTTTCAACAAGATCTTATTCTTGGGTGTTTGATATTTGTGCCAAATGGCTCCCTATCACCCTTCCATAACCACCAAATACACACCCAAACGGCTGGCAGTTATCTGCTATTCCCTGAGCACCTGCTCAACTCAGGTCCTGTTCTCTGTGCTGGGCAGACAGCACAAACCACACAAAACTCTATCCAGAGGTGATACATGAAACCTGCCTCTGGCAGCTGAAGCACATGACCAGATGAAGCATCCCCTTGAGCAGAACCATCATCCAATCCCAGGTGGGGTCAGACTACAGCGTCACAGTTGTTCTGCCTCAGTTTCCCCCAGGAGAGTTGAGAACCGGAACATGGGAGAAGTGAGCTCACTTCTTCCTTGGCCCCTCACTTGGGTCCATTTTCAAACTCCTGTGGAACATCTTTGCCAGTTCTGCCTCTGTCTACCTTCATATGCAAAAGACCTATGGGCATGATGGCCACAGGGATTCTGACCGGAATGGCCCACATGTAGCCTGCATCACAGCTGCTCCAGTACTACCTGGACCTATTTTGACCTATCCTACAGTCTTCGACCGCTGATATCATAGCTCCACTTCCCAAACCCTTAAAGTACAAGCAGGTCCTGTGCTGCTTAACTGACTCCATGGGATAAGACCAAGGTCCAGTTTGAGCTAGCTATGTCCTACCCAGCTTTCCAGGCATCGAGGGCCTGAGAAGCATGGGACTGGCCTCATCTGAAAGTAACTCATCTGATGGCCTAAGCCAAAAGTAAATGATCTACTTATTTATCACATTCTTGTTAACGCAACTGTCTCTCCATACTCCATGTGGGATGTACGCTGGGCTGGGTCTCCCAGCTGTCTCTAGTCTGTGGTATGACTCTGACTAATCTCTGCATCTTTGAGTCTCAGGTTTTTTCATTTGTAAAGAAAAATGTTGAGAAAACCCAAGCTTAGTCTATATATATTCAAATTCACTTTGTTTTGGGTTTTGGGGGTTTTGTTGTTGTTGTTTTGAGACTAGAGCTACCTATGTTTCCCAGGCTGGCCCCAAACTTACCCTGTGTTGCCCAGGCTACTTCCCTCTTCAGAGTGCTGTGATTACAAACATGTGCTACCACACCTGGCTACAAAATTCACATTGTTAATCACATTTTGGTGGACCAAATGAGAAAAAGTCCCCCATCTCCTACAAGTGTTTTATTGGTGAAATTTAAAGCTTAGTAGCAGAGTATATAATATTTTGGAATAGGACCAGCAAGATGGTTCAGTGGCGTGGAGGTGCCTGCCACCAAACCTGACAACCTGAGGTTGATCCCTGGGACCCACATGGTGGAAGGAGAGAACCAACTCTTGAAAGTTGTCTTCTGACCTCCATATGTGTGTCATGGTATGTTCCCACCCCCCCCAAAAAAATTAAAATGTGATTAAAAACATTTGGCAATACAGGTCTACCTTTTGAAGAATGGATTTTCCATAGGAGAGGTCAGTTTTGCTGTGTTGGGTCTCATAGTTAGTGTTCTCTATCATCCAATTCAGTGCACATGTTCCTCTGTGAAAGCCATTTTTAGCTCACAGGCTGGGGGGTGAGAAAAAATCACCCATTTTGCTGGCCACTGCACTATCTCATTGCTCACAGGGTGACCAGATGGCCTGGTCTGCTGGGGATTGGCCCTATTCACGCACGTAGTCCCTGTTTAATTATTAATAGTGCCTCTTTTCTCTCTGCAAAGCTTGCATTCAGATAGATGATAAATAATTTAGTAGTTTTCTGACTTAAAGCTGGGACTGTTTTTCTTTGCAGGGCTTTAAGCAAAGTACTGAAGATACACCTCAATTAAATGGGGCCCTAAATGTGGTTATCTTTCAAGGGCTGTGCCTAACAACCACCCAGGGAATTCAAAACCAAGATGCATGGCTTTCACCCCCTAATCCAATTAGGGTGGGACTAGAACACAGACATATGTTTGAAAAAGGAAAAGGCTCCCAGGTGAGCCTTGTGAGCAGCCAGGATTGTGGAAGAATTCTGGGGATTTTAGGACACCTGGTTTTGCCAAGTCAAGAGTGGTCAGGGGACAGCAGGAGACATGGAAGGGCTGGATGAGCCTCCCTGAGGCAGGGCAGGTGGGTGCCTGGCCTGGGGCAGGCCTTACTTTGTAGGTGTTAAGAACCTGCAGAGTGTTCCCAAAGGCCAGCTTCAGTTGGATCAGTTCTTGATTCCTCGCTTCAATCATCTCTAAACACTGAGTGTTCTCGATCTTGAGCTGCTGAAAATCAACATCGTGCAGAGCCTCCCCCACTTCTTCCTTCTGTGTTTCAGAATAAAGAAAAGAGGCCAAGGTCTGGTGAGAGTGCCGGCTTAGGCTCCTACCTTGCAACTTGGTGAGACTTTGGAGAGGTACCATCACTCAGTCAAAGAACATTCTGGACATCAGCATATGCTCGACACTGGGGCTAGCTATTGATTCAACACAGTGTACCCTGGCCTCAGGAAGCATACATGAGGGCTCTCGGGCTGAAGGTACCAATTGAACAGTGAGGTACAACAAGGACAGACAGGGGTACCCTGAAGCCCCAGGTCTTCAAAAAGACCAAAAAAAAAAGTGATTTTTTTAAGGGCTGGAGAGATGGCACAGTGGCTAAGAACAAGGGCTGTTCTTCCAGAGGGGCTAAGTTTGGTTTCCAGCACCCAAGACATGAAGCCCATAAGTGCCTGTATCTCCTGCTCCAGGGGATCTGCCACCCTGTTCTGGACTCTACAGGTACTG
>NW_008340047.1:84130-84385 GCF_000622305.1 Nannospalax galili
CAAATGAGTTTTTTGTTGTTGTTTTTAGGACAGAGTCTCACTATATAGCTCTGACTTGCCTGGAGCTTACTGGCCTTGAATTCACAGAGATTTGCCTGTCTCTGCCTCCCAAATTCTGGGATTAAGGGCATGTGCCACCATGCCCCCAAATAATTTAAAATTTAGCTGGGCGTAGTGGCACACACCTTTAATCCCAGAATTTGAGAGGCAGAGGCAAGCAGATCTCTGTGAGGTCAAGGCCAGCCTGGTCTACAT
>NW_008340047.1:84769-94482 GCF_000622305.1 Nannospalax galili
AGATAAATAGGGCTGGGCGTGGTGGTGCATACCTTTAATCCCAGCACTTGGGAGGCAGAGGCAGGTGGATCTTTGTGAGTTCAAGGCCAGCATGGTCTACATAGTGAGTACCAGGCCAACTGGGGCTACAGGGAGACCCTGTCTCAAAAAGACAAAAAAAAATTTTTTAATTTAAAGTGATTTTTAAACTGGGCTTGGTGGTACATGCTGTAATCCCAGCACCTGGGAGACTAAGTCAGGAGGACTTTGAGTTCAAGGCCAGTATAGGGTGCATGTTAAGACTTTGTCTCAAGATAAACAAACAAAAAACTTTTAAAACCAGAAAATCCAGGAAAGACTGCCCATAAATTCCCCTCTAGTTCCACATTTCTACAGAGTAGGTGTGTTAACATGGGCCGGGGGGTGGCATCTCCTCTCTGACCTGTGCCTGCATGACCTGGCTAGCCAGGCCCATGCTTTCTTGTTTGTAGGAGCGATAGCCCACTCAGGGACTGCTACAGTCTCTACCCCTGGACTCTGTTGGAGGTGTACCAAGCCCTGGGGTACTGCTTCTTCCCAAAGACCACAATTTCTTTAGACCCAGATATCACCCACCCACCAGTTGATACTACATAACCCATTTTCCATGCCCAGAGCAACCCCGTCCCCACTGAAACCTCTGACAGCAGTGGTTCAGTCCGGGTTCCTCTGCTCCCTCTGTGCAGGGTTGTGCCTACCCATTAGTCTGTGAGCTCAGGAGAAGGGCCCACATCTATGTCATCTCAGTGCAGCAATGGTATGCTGGTTAAAGGTCATCCACACACTCCCCACTTTAAGCCCCCTCATCATGATACCTGAGCCTGCATGAACTCTGGGGACCAGGAGCACACTACTTGCACGGTGCCCCTGGGTGGTCTCCTTCATGCACTGAATTCCAATGTCCTTCTAGCCCTCACCGAGCCCTGCCCTGGGTGTCTCCCAGTCAGTAGACTTGTGCATCCTTTCCACAGGAGCCCTGAGCACAGTCACTACCTTCTCTTCTCTGTCATCACCTTCCAGTCTGATTCTTTCAAGTGTGGATCTCCCACTGGGACACAAAACTCCAGAGTGGGCCTACACAAGGCAGGGTAGAGCACAGCCAGCTCTTCCTGGGTCTAGATGACGTGTTTCTAGGACAGCCTGAGCCCCAGCTTTGTGAGTCAATTATCAGATACTCTGCATCTAAGTCAGCTTGTGCCTGCACTGGTATTTTGGGAGTCTTGCTTTTCTCCTTAGTCACGTTAAAGCTGTCCCAGCCTGTTGAGCTTTTCTGGATTCTGAGTCAACCAAACCACAGTTGCCTGACATGAAAATTGTCCCGCCTAGTCCTGGGTCATGTCCATGGCCACCTCTGATGCACAGGTCATTAGGACCCATATTTGATATGGTGATAAAAACATTGAGCAAGGAAAGGGTGGAACCACAGACCATGTTCCAGAATCCTTGGGCCACATCAGCCTTCCTGCCTTTAATCAGGAGCCCTTGAGGTCAGCTGTTGAAACACTCACCAGTGCACAGTATAACAATGCCACTCAGTCGCATTCCCTTAAAAGGTCACAAGTATCTCATATGAAGCTCAAATTCAAGCCAATTCTGTCCACAGAAGGCCTTTGACTTGCCTGCCAGGAGCCATATTGGTTTCTTCTGACTGCTGTAACAAATTGCTCCAAGCCTAGTGACTTAAAACCGTGCCGATGTATTATAATTTCTCCATTCTGGAGGCTGGAGGTCTGAATGGGTTTAGGGGCTAAAATCTTAATGCTATCAGGGCTGCATTCCTTCTAGAGGCTCTAGGGAATAATTGTTTCCCTGTTATTTCCAGCTTCTAGAAGCTTCCAGTATTCTTTGGCTCATAACCTCGTCCACTATCATAATTGTCATCACTTGGACCTCTGCTTATTCTAGCTCCTCTCACCACCCTCCCTCCCTTTCATAAGGAGGGAGGTGACATTGGATGCAGCCAGGGAATACAAGATCATCCCGTGATGGGTAGCTTTCATTGTCAAATTGGCGCAACCAAGAGTGTCTCAATGAGGGATTGTCTACATTGGGTTGGCCTGGGTCATAACTGTGGGGGACTACCTTAAGTTGATTGATGACTCATCCCACTGTGGGTGGCACCATTCCCTAGGCAGGGGTTCCTGGACCATTTAAGAATAGAGAAATCGAGCTGAGCACACACATGCATGTAAGCGGTCATTTCTCTCTGATCTGGAGTGTGGATGTGATGTGACTTAAGGTCCCACAACCCTGCCTTCCTCGCAATGAGGGGCTGTAACCTGGAATTGTAAGCAGAAATAAATCACTTTCTCCCCTAAGTTGCTTTTTTTTTTGTCAGAAAATTTTATCATGGCAGCAGAAAGGAAATTAGAATATCTCTCCACCTCAAGAGAGTTAATGTAGTAACATTTGCAAAGTTCTTTTGCGGTGTCAGATAACCTGTTCACAGACTGTAAGGATTTGAACAGGAACATTGTGGGGCAGTGGGTGGGATGGAAGTGGGGGTATCATTCAGGCTACCTTTAGAAAGAGAGAGAGAAAACACACATACCTGCCTCAATTGTAAAAGCATTTTTTTCCTCTGAATTTTGAGAGAAATATTTTTCAAGCATAATTTTTCTTTCATATTATCCTAAAAAAATAAAAGCACATTTGAATCAATTTCTCGTTTCCCCTTTTTGATTTAAAAAGTAGATCTGGAGCTACAAACCAGACCTCGAACCCTAGTGTTCAGTCATTTCTTTTCAGCCCTCTTAACTTCTGCCCAGACAGGTGCTGAGACCACATTTCACTGAAGCCAAGACGCAGAGGAAACTGGGTCTGCCCGTGCCAGGGTAACACTGCTTCTGCATTTGGCAGTGTTTGGGTGCGGTGCTACTTCTGGGGACTTTACTGATACACAATTTTAGGACTCTTTGGTCTTCTGTTCCTATGTAGCCAATAGAATTGATATCACTTGGCGAGTTAGGATAAAGGCTGCTTAACTGACCCCAGTGTCCAAAGCTTAACACACTATTACATCCTGGCAATTGAAGCCTTCTCTCACCCATTCTCCTTCCTCATGCCAGTCTGCCTTCATCTCCTGACAGAAAGGAAGCTCAAGGAGCTTGAGTGACCTGCCTCACTCTCTGCAGCAGCCCAGCCTCAGACCTCAAGAAAATACTCAGATCTTGAAACAAATTAACAAGAGGCAATTGATCTGAAATACCACAAATATTCATCCGGCCCCGTTGGTTGTTTTGCCTTAATAAACATTCATTTTAAAACACATACTTTGGGGGTATAAATAAATCTGTCTATATGAGAAGCATTATGGTGGTTCAAAAGGAGTGAGGCTGTCGCACCAGAGTATTTTCTGTGTCTTTGTCCTAAGAAGCCATTCTTCCTTTCAAAGCTTCAACTGCCTGCAACTCACCCTCCGGCGATTCATATCCTCGATGTACTTCATCACTTTCTGAGTGGCCAGAATGCTCCCTTTCTTCTTGGATATGGTTTTTAGAATATCTTTTTCAAAATCATGCACTGCTCTCTGCACTTCAATCCATCGAATTTCTGCTTCCTCAATGATAGCCTGGGAGGGTCAGCATAACAGAAGACAGTTTGGAAAACCCTCAAAGGGCACAGCCTCTAAAGACACCTCAGTCCCCTACCACCTACATCTCAATGTGGGGTGTTTCTTAAGCATAGGAAGATATCCTTAAGTACAAACCCGACTATAGGAATGCTATTATTATTATTATCATTATTATTAAAGGCACACACCTTTAATCCCAGCACTCAGGAGGTAGAGGCAGGCAGATCTCTGTGAGATCGAGGCCAGCCTGGTCTACATAGTAAGTTCCAGGTCAGTTGGGGCTACAGGGAGACCTTGTCTCAAAAAGACAAAAAAAAAAAAAGTCTCAGGGGACTCAAAAGATGGCTCAGAGCACTGGCTGCTCTTTCAGAGAACCCACATGGTTCCCAACACCTACACGGTGGCTAACCATCTGTAACTCCAGTTCTAGGGGATCTGATGCCATCTTCTGGCTTCCATGGGCACTGCCCACACATGGTACATTTGCAGGCAAAACATTCATACACACAAAATAAAAATAAATAAAAACTTTTTAAAAGCATGCCTCAGAGAAGTTAGAGCATCCATAAAAGGCAGCAAACAAACAAAACAAAGTTTCAGTTATCTCTGTCAATATGTATTTCCATATTGGAAATATTATTCCTCCATTAAATGTTAATCTATATGAGAGTCCTCACTGGAGGACTGACTTTGTTGGATTCATTGGAAGAGGCTGTGTTGGAATCCAGCAGGATGTGGCCATGACTGTGCATGCTAAAACACAAAGGCT
Source organism: Nannospalax galili (assembly GCF_000622305.1). Lineage (NCBI taxonomy): Eukaryota > Metazoa > Chordata > Mammalia > Rodentia > Spalacidae > Nannospalax > Nannospalax galili. The sequence goes on from NW_008340047.1 coordinate 89,131, forward strand.
GACTTGGGGATCTGCACCCAGTTCACTCACTTAGACCTCAAAATCCTTGTGTTGTTATAGAATTATTGCAAAAGTTCGAGGGTATGCATAGTTATTGTGCTTTTTAAAAAGAATTCATATCTTGCTTGGAGACATATGCTAAAATACCTACACTAGATGGTTATAACTAGAGTTCACTTCTTTTAAAAAAATATTTTGTTTATATTTTATTTTTATGTGTATGAATATATTGTCTGCATATATGCAAATACACCCATATCATGCAATGCTCGTGGAGATCAGAAGAAGGTGTCAGGTCCCATGGAAATGGAGTTATGTACAGTTGTTAGCTGCCAGGTGGGTGATGGGAACCAAACCCAGGTCCTCTGCAAGAGCAGTCAATGCTCTTAACCACTGAGTCATCTCTCCAGCCCCTAGAGTTCACTTCTTACCAACCCAAAGAGGAGAGGACATTAAAGCTGATTGGTACATCAATGAAACCTGAGTGGTCTTCTCTTGGATGAGTGTTGTATCTGAGTGCGCTAGAGCTCTGTAATGGAATATTCTGTCCTTATACATGAAAACAAGTTTAAAATTCATTGTCCCCTCAAGCCAGTGGTAAATTCTGTAGAGCTAAGTTCTCAATTTGTCTCATCCTCCCTGTACTCTTCCAAAGTGCAAACAATAATATGGGCATTCCATGGGCACTTCCTAATGAGGGGGAAGTGGAGCCAGGGAGGAAGGAGACTTTGAAAGGGATACCTCATGGTGCTGCAGGTCCCGTTCAGCATTAGCCCGCATGTGCCTTATTTCATCCTTTGTGTCTTCCAGCTCCTTTTGTACAAGGTCAAGTTTTTGGTCTACATTGAGGCCTGCCAAATGGTCCAGACCTGAGCGGGTCTTGGACTTACGCCTGCTACGGAACTGTAACCCAGTAACAACAAAGTCATGGTGAAAGAGAAATTGATAGTAAAGCGGCTCTAGGTCGTCATCAAAAAGGGCTCTTATAACCTGCTGGAAGATGCCCTGAATGGAACCAAGAACACACGTGGTGAAAGGATGCTGGACATTAGGCCTGAGGTGACACTTCACAAGTCATCATAAGACCCTGAACTAAGTATCTCCAAGGATTATGTTTGACAAGGAGTTGAAATGTATCAGGGGAAGTATTTTGAGGGTGGAAGTACTATGGACTTCTGAGCAAAACTGCTGCCATTATTCATGAAATCAGCCATGCCTACTTTTGAGAATCTATGACAAGCAGGCCTGTGGACTATTGACACTCCCTTTTAGAAGGAAGGGGGAAGAGAGAATCCTTCAACCATTACCTGAGTATCTGGCCACTCCTCCAGCCATTTGTACACAGTTCTGCTCTAACTGTACATGGTCTCTGGGAGGGATCAGAGAACACAGGCTGTGGAAAACCAGGGGAAAAGAGCTTTCCCTATGCAGCTAAGGGAAGACATCATCTTTTCACTGCAGCTCCTTTGGGGTCCCCCACGCTCCTATCAGTAACTCCTCACCCGTAATCTGTATGTAAACCCAATAAGCTCATTGTTTTCCCAGGATGAACTGTGATGTAATGGTACTGTGGTTTGTTGTTGTGACCTTAGGAGGAGGGGCTAGATTTTGTTCACATCTCCCCCAGGAAAGGAATTTTACAACAATCAGTTATACACCAGCATTCAAGAAAGGGTCAGGGAAAGCCAGAGAATGGTGCTTCCAGAAATGGACACAGAGGAGAAATGCATGTGTGGGCATGGTGTTAAGCAAACAGAAAAAAATCTTGGATTTTCTAGACATTTAAGGCAATGGTCATAGAGAGTGGTCCAGGGAATGTGTGGCCCTCAAAGTAGGTTTGTTTGGCCCTCAAAGAATAAATCTACATAGGTTGGCCCTTTGAGATAAGCCCAATAGAAAGGCTCTTCTCTCATTTATGTGTCTGGACAGACCTTGTAAAGTGAGTTCCCATTTAAGGGAATTTTTTTCAGCCTTAGGATTTGAACCCAGGGCCTTGTACCTGCTAGGCAAACACTGTACACTGAGCTACATTCTCAGCCCTTGTGGTTTATTTATTTGGGGGTCAGCCCAGGCTGACCTCAAACTCTGTGCTTTTCCTTCCTCTGCCTCCCGAGCACTAAGAGTGCAGATTTGCACTACCATACCAGCCTTAAAGGAATTCTTTCACATAAACTAAGATATTCTGGAAGAATCAACCCACTACTAACCGAATTGGATTTCCTCACCTAAAAGGAAACTCTGGAGAGGAAGGAAGAATGATTAAGTAGGAGGAGGAAGTTCTATAGCCACTTGACCAAAGAGGGCACAGCAAAAGCAGATACACAAATACTACATGCATTTGCAGGGACAAACAGTGTGGAGTAATTTGCAGTTCTCCATTGTGTACCTGTGAAAAATCTGCTGACATTTTAATTTCTGATAGCCGTGGATGTCTGTGATCCCTGGGTTCCAGTTTAGAGTAATATTTCTCAAACATCTCTGTTTCTGTTTTGAGAGCAGAATTTCCATAGCTGTAAGATACAGGGTACCTAAGTGAGTTACATCCCAAATAATCAGTACTCAGCACAGTATTTGCCCCATGTGGCCTTCTCTATGACATGTAACCTCTTAGTGACTTGCTTTCTTGACCTATAAAATGGGTATAATAACAACACCTTTCTTTAAGAGCTGAAAAACCTTAGGGCATTCCTGGGTTATATAAGTATTTCATCTCTTGATCATTATATATAATGACACAAAATTCAGAGTGTTGGTCTCACATTAAAAATTGTTGTTGCTGAGCCAGGCGTGGTAGTCTTTAATCCCAGCACTGGGGAGGCAGAGGCCATCGGATCTCTGTGAGTTCAAGACCAGCCTGGTCTACATAGTGAGTTCCAGGCCAGCTGGGGCTACAGGGAGACCCTGTCTCAAAAAGACCAAAAAAGGAAAAAAGAAAATTGTTGTTGCTGATCCAATCTTCGGACGTTGTCTGACTCCTGTGTAAAATTCTTTCTGAAAGACTCTTCGAGCTGCACTCAGCATCTTCAGATGTTTGCTTTGGTTTGTATTTCTTGGCTCTTTTATGTCTCACATGCAACAGATGAAAAAGTCCACCGGAAGTTTATCATAAATGAGGAAGACCCTGAACAATGGTTTTTAAACAACTAGAGATGACATATCTAGCTTATCTTGTATGTGCCAAGATTAGGACCTAACTACTTCTCATATATAAAACTTGCCTGTTTTAATCTGTGTGTACACATAAATACGTACACACACACACACACACACACACACATATACAGAAGACAGAAAAGCTTTGATGTTTTCATGCACTGTTGCACTAATTTTTGCTTGAGTGAATTTTAAGATTAACACAGAAGGCTAATGGAAAATAGAAAATATAAAGCATCTTGTCTTTTCAGCATCTATCACATTCTTAGTGTAACCTGTGGATTTGGTCTCATGTCAAGAAAACTTGGGGATTGCTGTATTATATATAAGTCTGTGGCCTGTAATAGACATGCAGAATGGTAGCTATTAGTAATAATCCCTCAATTCTGATGTAAACTACTTACAGGTATATAGCATCAACACATACTCAGCTGCCAGAACCAGGATATTCTGTGGGAAACCAATAGTTGTACAAGGGACCTCAGCTACATCACAGAATCTTTGGATCCAGTTTACTCGCTATGGTAGATATAGAACACTGAGACGGTCATTCTTTACTGCACATATCCATGCTGAAACTCTCCTTCAGGTCTGGAAGCCTCAGTCAAATCATTTCAATAGCTGTGTTTCCACCCAGCTGCCATATTAAATTTTTTTTTTTTTGACTTTTTGAGACAGGGTCTCCCTGTAGTCCCAGGTGACCTGAACTCACTATGTAGACCAGGCTGGTCTTGAACTCACAGCCATCTGCCTGCCTCTGCCTCCCGAGTGCTGAGACTAAAGGTGTGCGCCACCATGCCCGGCGCCATATTAATTTTATCATAAGATGTAACATTGGAAAGGGGTTTAGGAGCCACGTGATGCAAAGCAGGCTAGCTAGGTGCATGGCCCAACACCAGGCAGACACCAGGCTAAAGTTTCAAATCCCCTCTGGGTTTTCCACTTTCACGCTGGCCCCCTTGTCCCGCTTCCTGTCCCGACTCCATCACCGCCTTGGCCCAGTGACAGGGGAGGGGCAAGGGTAACCAAGCAAAGACAAACTACTGCTTCACTGTAGGGATCTCGGGCGCCTTAGTGCTCAGCTGAGTCCGGATTGCAGGCTGCAGCTGAGGCCTGAGGTCGCAGAGGTCCACGGTGGGCGGCGGGCTGAGCAGCCGCGGGTACCTGAGCTCCTCCACCAGCCCGCATAGCTGGATGACCGGCAGCACGCCTTCCTCCTCCACCTGGGAGTCGGTGGCAACGCTCTCGGAGTCCTCCTCAGTCATCCCTCAGCCTGGTGAGCAGGGATCACCTTCTGCTAGCTGGCCGGATACACTCAGGCTGCAACCCCGCCGCAGGTTGCCTTGACAACCAGACGCCACTGGAAGGGGCGGGGCTTCTGGTGGTCCCGCCCCTTCCTTCCGCTTTGAGTCCGGAACCCACTAGAATGCCTTCCTCCCCCGCAGATGACTAAACGTAATCAGTTTCACTTGAGTCACACTTAAATTGGTAGTAATAATGGCAGAATCGGTTTGCACAGTGCTTCCTCTGTCCTTGGCATCTTATTAAGCCTATTTTATGCAAATCCTTGCAATGATCCTGCCATGCTACTATTCTATTCATTCTACCAGCCAGAACTAGGCCCAGAGAGCTAGCAAGACTAGCGGGAGTGTCTTCTTTCCCTGGTCGCCCGGTAACGATCCCATTCTTTCACCATCTGCGGCCTCACACATTCTAGCTGCAGTTTATTGGACATTGCAGTGTGTTGTATTGCTGGAGGAAAAGAGGGGAAAAAAGTAGCTGGTTATAAATTATGAATTTGGTGCTGGAGAGCTGGCTCAGCGGTTAAGAGCACAGCTGCTCTTGCAGAGGTCCGGATTCAATTCCCAGTACCCACGTGGCAGCTAACAACCGTCTGTAACTCCAGTTCCAGAGGATCTGGCGCCCTCTTCTGACCTCTGGGGACATTGCACGACACGGGTGCACCTACCTACATGCAGGTATTACACTCATGCACATAAAATAAAAATAATAAATAAAATATTTAAAAATAAAATAAGAATTCAAGACATGCTTAAATAGAAACTAATTACCATGTCCTTAGGATCCTGGGAGGATGTATGGAAAAGACAGTTTGGGCCATTCAAAGACCAAAATTTTAAAAGATATTTTAATATACAGTGTGAGCTTCAGGGTACAATAATTTTGTTTGGAAAACAC
>NW_008340047.1:94505-108554 GCF_000622305.1 Nannospalax galili
CCTTCCTTCCTTCCTTCCTTCCTCCCTCCCTTCCTTCCTTCTTTTTGAGACACGGTTTTCCATTAGCCTCAGCTGTCCTGGAACTTGCTATGTAGACTAACCTGGCCTCAATCTCACAGAGATCCACCTGCCTCTGCCTCCAGAATGCTGGGATTAAAGGTGTATGCCACCACCAGTACTCTGGAAAATATAAGACTTCATTCACACATGCAATAGGTTACTAAATTTGCATAATGTCTTTAATATTGAAATTCATTCTTTGTGTTAAGTCGGGAGTACAGCTTGTTGACACTGAGATGCCTCTATAGAAAGGAAGAAAGGAAGGGTGGTAATGAAGAAACTTCTAGCTTAAGAAATTAGAGAAGGGGGCTGGAGAGACAGTTCTGTGGTTTAGAGAGGAATCAGCTTGGGTTCCCAACACCCACACAGTGGCTAACAGCTGTTCATAATTCCAGTTCCAGGGAATCTGGCCTGTCTTCTGGCCTCCGCAGACAATCCACACATGTGGTGCGCTTACATCACGCAGGCAAAACACTCATAACACATAAAATTTTAAAAAAATAAATTTTCTAGACATGCCACAATGCCTTTAATCCCAGCACTTGGAAGGCAAAGGCAGACAGATCCCTGTGAGGTCAGCCTAGTCTATGGAGTGAGTTCCAGACCAGCTGAGGCTACAAGGTGGAGAACTGCCCAAGAAAGCCTTACCCCTGATGAGCTGTGGATTCACTGTGATGGGCCTTTCCCATGGGAACCATAGGTGTGCTGTCTTTCAGGCCATCAAAAGTTTTCAAAATTCTCCAGTGGAAGTAAATCAGACTACAAGGAAATTTGACAGATGTCAAAATCAGGACTCCACAGTAGGGAGGTAGCCTTGCAGTTTTGGGAAGTCTGTTTTCCATGATTAACTGTAGAATGGTTTGAGTCAAGAAGAAGGGAAAATCCCTGGAACTCTTGGTGAGGCCTGAACAGGAGCAGTCCTGGCAGCAAGAAATGGACCAGTGGCTTCACCGGGTCAGCTGTGATGGGTGGCATCCTCCAGGCTTAAGCGAAGGAGACAGTATTGTGTTGACAAGATTCACCTCTGCACAGCTTCCCAGTGGCTTTCAGTCTGCTGGAGACCTTTTCAGTTGCTTTCAAATCAGTTACCAGCCTCAACTTTAGAAAACTACTGATAATATAAATGGGATTTTCCCCTGGATTTCTTTAACTGGGTGAGCTATAGCACCAAAGGTCTTAGAAGATCAAGTTATGGTCTGTTTAAGAAAATAGGTGGGAGCCGGGCTCAGTGGCACACACCTTTAATCCCAGCACTCAGGAAGCAGAGGCAGGTGGATCTCTGTGAGTTCAAGGCCAGCCTGGTCTACATAGTGAGTTCCAGGACAGCTGGGGCTACAGGGAGACCCTGTCTCAAAAAGACCAAAAAAAAAAAAAGGGGGAAATTTGATCACTTCTTTTCCAATTATTACTCCTTTAATTTCCTGTTCTTGTCTTATTGCTCTCTATTTAAAGGGACATGGGAGGTCGGAGAGCAAAGATACCGTGTGTTATTTATTCACATGTGCATTGCATTTGTGATCAAAAAAATGTCTACTACCATTTAAAGATTAGATTAAGGATACAAGTCCTTGAATGATGAAGAGGGCTGGCAAGATGGCTCAGTGGTGAAGAGCACTGACTGCTCCTGCAGAAGACCCGGGTTCAATTCCTAGCACCCACGTGGCAGCTAACAACCGCCTGTAACTCCAGTTCCAGGGTATCCAATGCCGTCTTCTGACCTCCATGGGCACTGCACAACATGGGTGCACTTACACACATGTGGACAATACACTCATACACATAAAAGAAAAATAATAAATAAAATATTTTTAAAGGCAAATCACAGTGAAACATGACCATTATATTCTTGGGGATGTCTCTCCCAGGTTGTCTGTGAACAGTTCTCCAAACATTAAAAAGCTCTGGAACTTAAAGAAAAAAGAAAAGGAGGACAGGAAGACAGGAGTGACAGCTGTACAACAGGATGAGTGTATGTAACAGGAAAAAACTGTACACTAGCTAAAATAGTAAATTTTCTGTATGTTCTACCACAGTTTAAAAAATATGTTAAGATGGGGGCTGGAGAGATGGTTCAGCAGTTAAGAGCACTGGCTGCTCTTGCAGAAGACCCAAATTTGATTCCCAGTGCCCACATGGCAGCTCACGACTATCCATAACTCCAGTTCTAGGGGCTCCAACGTCGTGTTCTGACCTCCATGGGTATTGCACGATACAGGTGCACTTACATACATGTAGACAAAACACTCCTACACATAAAATAAAAATAACTTTTAAAATGCATTACCAGAAATTAGAAAAAAGAAGAACAAATAGAAACCAAAGTAGATAGAAAAGAGAAACAGTAAACTGGGCATGGTGGCGCACGCCTTTAATCCCAGCACTTGGGAGGCAGAGGCAGGGGACCTCTGTGAGTTTGAGGCCAGCCTGGTCTACATTGTGAGTTCCAGACCAGCTGGGGCTTCAGGAAAACCCTGTCCAAAAAATACCAAAAAAGAAAAGAAAAGAGAAGCAGTAAATAGCAGAGTGAAGGTAAATGAAATGGCTTTAAATCACAGGGAAAATGAAGGAAGGACAAAGATGGTTCTTTATAACTAGTAAACAGATAAACCTTTAGCCAAGGTAATCAAGGAGCGAGAGGGAGAGAAAGAGAGAAGAAAATTACTAATAGCAATGAGAGTAGTAACTACAGATTCTATAAACAGTTAAAAGGATAATTAATAATATTAAGAAAACTTTAAGCAGGGCTGAGCGTGGTAGGGCATGCCTTTAATCCTAGCACTCAGGAGGCAGAGGCAGGTGGATCTCTGTGAGTTCAAGGCCAGCCTGGTCTACATAGTGAGTTCCAGGCCAGCTGGGGCTACAAGAAGACCCTGTCTCAAAAACACCAAAAAGAAAAAAAAATTTAAAGAAAATTTTAAGTGGAAAGAATATTTTCCAATTCATTTTAATAGATGTGCATTATTCTGATACCAAAAATAAAGGCTTAACAAAAAAGAAAAATACACAAATATCCACTGTCAACATAGATACAAGCATTCCTAAAGATTTAATAAATAGGATCCAACAATATGCTTTTAAAAATATATCATGACTATAGGTGATATATACCCAAAATAAAAGGTTGTTTCAACAGTCACAAGTGTATGCGTATGAGTGTTTTGCCTGTATATATATATGTACGTGTATCCATGTATACAATGTCCACAGAGGCCAGAAGACGGCATCATAGTTCTAAAAGTTGTTAGCCACTAGGTGGGGGCTGGGAACTGAATGTGTGTCCTCTGCAAAAGCAGTCAGTGCGCTTAACCACTGAGCCATCTCTCCAGCCCCTATTTATGTTTTAAATTTAAAAAAAAAAAAAAAAAACTTCTAGGAGCTAGGGAAATGACTTAGGCAGTAAAATGCTTGCTTCACAGCATGAAGACCTGAGTTTGGATCCCCAGTACCCACGTAAAAAGCTGAGTGTGGTGGAGTGCATCTGTAATCCCAAGACTAGGGAGACAGAAATGGGTCTAGCCATCAGAGAGCTCCAGGTTTAGTGATAGAAGAAGATACCCCACTTCAGCCTCTGGCCTACACACATATACATACACATACACTGACCATAATCAATCTGGGTGTGGTGGCTCACACATATAATCCCTGGGGGAGGGGCAAGAAGTTCAGGAGTTCAAGATCATCCTCAGGTGCATTGAAAGTTATTGGTCAGCCTGGACCACCTGAGATCCTGTCTCAAAAATAAGGAAGGAAGGAAGGAAGGAAGGAAGGAAGGAAGGAAGGAAGGAAGGAAGGAAGGAGGGAAGGAAGGAAGGGAGGAAGGGACAGTCATATGTCACTTAGAAATAAGGAAACATTCTGAGAAATGGGCTGTTAGATTATTGCATGATTGAACAAACATCATAGAACACAAGCCTTGGTGGTATGATTTACACTCCTGGGCTATAGGGTGTACATATTCATAATTCAGCCTAGCTCTCTCAGGGCCATGAGGAACAGAACAACCAGAGATTAGATCACGCACAGGAGAGACTGACGCAACCCAGAGATGTGGCGAACATAAAATGCAGGGCGCTGCTGCTGGCATAACATGGCATACTGCTTTACAGTAAACCTTTTTATGTAAGTAGAAAGACTGAACTCTAAAATGATGAAATAGTCACTTACTTAAACCAGCAGCACAGTGATTTATTCTCATTATTAAATATATAAACAGAACTCAGGGGCTAGAGAGATGGCTCAGCAGTTAAGAGCACTTGCTGATCTTGCAAAAGACTCAGGTTTGGTTCCTAGCACACCATGGCATCTCAAAACCATTTGTAAGGCCAATTCCAAAGGTTCCAACATCCTCTTCTGACCTCCACAAACACTGCATGCATATGATATACATACATACATGCAAGAAAAATACTCATATACATAAAATAAAAATAAATCTTTAAAAAATATGGGCAATGGGGCTGGAGAGATGGTTCAGCTAAGAGCAACTGGCTACTCTGCAGAGAACCCAGGTTTGGTTCCTAGCATCCACATGGCAGCTAACAACCGTCTCTAACTTCAGTTCCAGGGGCTCTGACACCTTCTTCTGATCTCCGCAGACAGTGCAAAACATGGGTGCACTTACACACATGCAGCAATACACTCATACACAAAAAATAAAAATAATGAATAAAATATTTTTTGATATGTGTAAAACTCAATTGTGTGTACTGTACTTTTATGCACTGAGAGCAGCGTGCTAGGTATAGTTGAACCAGGAGTACCAGTAATGCATTGCTTTGTGTTGGGATGGCTAGGATAATGTGGGTCAGCTCTTTATAACCTCTGGGACCACCATCATAGAGTCAGTCTGTTGTTGATCAAACTGTCAACATGCAGCATATATGTGGCTGTGTATAGACTGCAAAGCAGCAGATGGTCCACATTGTCAGCCCTTACAGAAACGAGTGTCAAAGCCATAACTTGCCAATAAATACCTACCAACATGCACAGAATCTTAAAATGCTTATCAGACCAAGAGGTAGATGAAGATTCCCATTGCTGGTCCAAATGCAAAATGGTTATAATCCTTTTGAAAAATCATTTAGCAAAGTTTTTATTTTTTTCTCTTTCTTTCTTTCTCTCTTTTTTTGTTGTCATTTTGGGTTTTTTTGAGACAAGTTCTCACTATGTAGCTCTGGTTGGCCTGGGATTCACTATATAAATGAGGCTGGCCTTGAACTCACAAAGATCTGCCTGCCTCTGTCTCACGATTGCTGGAATTGAAGGCATGTCTCACCATGTCAGTCTTGTTTGACAGTTTCTTAAAAATCTAAAATGCTTCTACCATATGACCCATTATACCACCCTGAGATATTTATCCAAGAAAAGGATAACCTATGCCCATCTTAAGATACCGTGTCCAAACTGTTGATCAAATGTTCATGGCAGCTTCTTTAAAAGATTTATCTTATTTTAACTATGTGTGTCTGTATGTGGGTGCATGCACATGTGTACAGGTGTCCACAGAGGCCAGAGACATTAGATCCCTCAGGAGCTGGAGTTATGAGTAGTTGTGAGCCACCTGGTGTAAGTACTGGAACCAAACTCTGATCCTCTGAAAGTACAGTCACACTCAACCACTGAGCCATCTTTCCAGCCCCAGGATGCTTTATTTTTAATTGTCCCAAGTTGGAAATGATCCAGATGTCTACCTACAAATGAAAGAATAAAGAAATTGCTACATACAATGAGGTAATCTCCATCCATAAGGCAGGAAAAGTGAACTGCTGATTCAGATATCGACACCCATAAACCTCAAAATGAGTCAGACAGCAAAGGTTTGTTTTGTGTGGATCCATGTGGACAAAGTTCTAGAAAGCGACACTCTCTACAGGGATGGAAACAGGTTAGTGGCTGCCTTGAATGTGGGGACACAGAGAGTTGGGATGATGGAGAGGACCACACAGGGAACAAGAAAACTTTTCATGGCTATACACCAAACTATACACCAAACTTATCGGGTTGGACATTGTATACTTTTCCATATATACAGTTTGTGTATACCAATTATAAATAAATAAAACTATAACGTAAACACGCTCTAGCCCCTACTCCAGCCTTGTATGCCACACCCCTGCCTAACATCTGCTTGTGGATATGTTACAGGCATGTTGAACTTTACATGTTTCTTCTAACACATGCTTTTTTTCTCTCCCTCCAAGCCCACTGTTCACACATTCTTCCCTGCCTCCATAGCTGCTGGCTTCATCCTTCCATGAGTTCAGGTCAGGAGACCTGAAAGTCATCTTCAAACAGTCCTTGAGTCCCTTATGTGTCTCAGCTCCACATCTGATCTGCCAGATTCCACTGGCTCTTCTTTCAAAGTAAGTCCAGAACTTGATCTCTTTTCATCTACTGATGCAACTACCATGGTCTAAGTCACCATTATCTTTTTGCCAAATGACTGAAGTTATCATCTCACTGTGCACTTTGCTATGTATCAATAAAACTGGAAGAGAAAGGAGGGGGGAGACAGGAAAAGGGGAAGGAGGAAGGTCATAGGGGAGGAAGGGAGAAGGGGAAGTAGGATGGGAGAGAGAGAAGGAAGGGGGAGGGAGAGGAGGGAAGGAAGAGAAAGAGGAACAGAGGAAGGGAAGGAGATGGGTGAATTGAAAAGGAAAAGAGAAAAGAAGGGAAAGGAAAGGAAGGAAGGAAGGAGGGAGGGAGGGAGGGAAGGAGGGTGGGAGGACATGCTTCCAGCTCTGGAACCCTGATTCCCCTTTGTTCTCCCCTCTATAGCAGGCAGTGTATTTACCACACAGCAAAGGGGCAGGTTAAACATAAATTGGATCGGAACCCTTCAACGACTTCCTGTCTGGCTCACAGCATGATCCAGAGACCCTCATGATAGTACACTCTCTATATTTACCCTGGCTGTTTCCTCTCTGACCTCAGTTCCTACCAGACCCCTTGATTTAACTCCTTTTAGTCTCACTGGTCTCCTGGTTGCTTTCAAACAAGTCGGGCCCTGCTTCTGGGACTTTAGCCCAGCAATTCCCTCTGTCTGAGCATTCTTCCTCTAGAAAACCACATGGTTCATTCTTTTGCCTTCATATTGAATTCCCTTTCAAGGCTGTCTCTTCCTTTTTGCTCCCTTCTCAGTCCAGAAAACCTAGCAGGCAGGTTGGTTAATTTAAAAAGTAGTGCCTGAAATAATAAGGGCCAAGTCACTGCTTTCAGGGCTCCGGTTTACAATAGAAGACTTTGTGCAGATACAGCCCAATGCTGCCACAGCTCGCAGCCAGCTGATTCTCCCTTGTCCCTTCAAATCAGCCTCCAATCCATCTTTTCTATTTTTGTTTTTGTTGTTATTTTGTGAGGCAGGTTCTCATATAGCCCAGGTTGACCTTGAACTCCCTAGCTAACCAAGGATGTTCTTAAACTCATGATCCCTGTCTCTTCCTCCCAAGTGGTGGGAGGCAGGTGCCATCATGTCTGGTCATCTCTCATCCATCTTTGTGCAAGTGATGCTCGCTAACCCAATGACATCCCCTAAATTTTGTCCCTGCTCCATTCTCTCTTCCAAAGTTTGGATCTAGACTGTCCCCCAAAGACCTGAGTGTTAAAGCCTGTCCCCTAAAGGCCTGTCTGTTAAAGGTCTGCCCCCCAAATGCCCTTGTGTTAAAGGCTCGTCCCCAGAGTTGGACTGCTGAGGCTAGATGAAACCTTTAGGAGGTGAGACCTGGATAAAGGACTTATGCATACCCCAAGTGGGGATAGGAGGCCCACCCTTTCTTCTCTCCCTCAGACTCTCACCAAGAGGTCAACAGCTTTGCTCCACCACATGCTTCCACCCACAAGTCCAAAGGCACTGGGACAATATTTCATGGGCTGAAACCTCCAAAAGTGTAAGTCCAAATCAACCTTTGATCTTCACACATTGATTATCCAAGGTATTTGCTATGCTGACGAAACAGAACACATCCTAGAAGGCAGGTCCCGGAAGAATTTCCTATGCTTTCTTGCTGACTGACTTCTGGCTGGTTTCGGCCAATGGGAGGCAGCCAAAGGCTCTGAGAAGGTGACAGAGAGAGCACCAGGGCTGTTTTCTCTTTGTCTTCTTCTTTGGTACCACAGTTCTGGTAGAGCAGGAGCACAGCCCCTCTGTGACCCCCCACTTGTTCTCTGGTGGTCCCTGACTAGACACTAGTGTCACCATCTGTCTGTTTCCTTTCATGACTAGAAGGCTGCCAGCCTGAGTGCCTCCTCATCTCGCTGGTTTACTTTGCTCTGTCCGTGTGAGTACAAACAGTCCTTCACTAAGGTCTCTTCCATCACACTGGGTGGAATTCTACTTCTTACAGGACCTTAACTAATACGTTAAGCTGGCTTAAGCTATTTTAGCCCAGCTCCAAAACTTTCTGCACACTTGACAACCTTGCAATTGTGTAGGTATTCCTGGGAGACAGAATTGTTGAAAGCAAATCACTAAATTATTGAGCAGGCTTTTTAGAAGGTGGTATAGGCGCCCAGAAGAAATGGGGAAGAATGTGAGGGAGTCAGAAGCGGATTTTGTTTGGGGTGGCGGGGGGGGGTCCTGTTCTATCACTCTATGCCTTTTTCCCTTGAGACAGGGTCTCTCACTGAACCTGGAGCTCACTGGTTTTTGTCTAGGGCTGGCTGGCCAGCAAGTCTCTGCCCAGTCCAGTACCTTTGACCATGACTGGCTTTTTTTTTTTTTTTTTGAGGCAGTGTCTCATTGTGTAACCTTGGCTGGCTTGGAACTCACTGTGTAAACCAGGCTGCCCTCGAACACATAGAGATCTGCCTGCTTTTGCCTCCTGAGTGTTGGGATTAAAGGCATGCACTATCACACCAGGCCTTATGGCTAGCATTCTTATATGGGTACTGGGGATCTGAACTCAGGGCTTCAGGCTTGTGTAGCAAATGTTCTTAACGATTCATCTCCCTAACCCTAGAAACAGATTGTTTTGATGGCCCAGGGTTCCAGCCCTTGCTTGGCTGCCTGCTTAAACTTGAGTAAACCTCCCAATGTTTTTGCCTCGCAGTTTCCACCTCTGTAAAATGGGGACAGCACATTTTCAGTGACTACTCTGTGCATCTTACAAGACTACAATCATTCTGTCATGGGATAGAGTAAGGAAAGATAGGGTGGAAAATAAGACACCAAGTTGGGCGCTCTAGCACCTCATCCACTTGGAAGAGCCACTGCCACCACCATGTGGAGGCAGCTCAGGGCAGATCACTGTGTGATTCAGCTTGCAGTAGTTAAATAATAATAGTAGCAATTGCCATTGTTACTTCATGTATTTATTACCTATTGGGTAATATTATTGCTTAATAAAATATACCAATTATTGTCTCAATTACTATTCATTAAGTCCTGGCTGTATGTTCAATGCTGTGCAAAGCACGTTTATGCATCATCTTGTTTCATCAGCATTGATGATTCTCTGAGATACAGGTGCCTCCATGTGTCCCTATTTTACTCAAGAAGAGACTGAGGATCAGAGAAGTCAAGCCACTTGCCCAATGTCACGTAGCTATTCTAGGTGGGGGATGAAATTTAAATCTAGGTTCATCTCATTCGCTCTGTCCTTTGATCTACCTGCCCTGTTACCACAGTGATCTTCAGTGGGTGGGTAGGTGAAACCTCTGTCCCCCAAGGGACTTCTGGAAATATCTGAGTTAATTTTGTTATAATGGCAGATGCTGGTGGGGGTGTACCAGAGTTGCTGTTCATATCAGCTTCCTAGAGCTCTCATAACAAGTGATTTCCCAAAGTCTCAGAAATGTGTTCTCTCACAGTTCTGAAGGTAAGAAGTTCAGAGTCAAGGTGTCAGCAAGGCTACTCTCCAGATGAAGACTCTAGGGAAAAACTTCCCCCAACTCTCCTGATGTCCTGTGGCTCCTAGTTGTCTTTGGTGTCTTTGGCTTGTGGCTACATCACTGCAATCTCTATCTTCTCTCTATGTGGCCTCTTTCCCCGTGTCTTTGCGCACCCTCTACTCTTTTTGTAAGTCATCAGGTTTATTTTTTTAACTTTTATTTTAAATTTTCTATTACATTTTATGGGGCTAGAGAGTTAATTCAGCAGTTAAGAGCACTAACTGCTCTTGCAAAGGACCCGGAGGTTAAGTTCCCAGCGCCCACATGGTAGCGAACAACTCTTCATAGCTCCAGTTCCAAGGGATCCAGTGCCCTCTTCTGGCCTCCATGAGCATTGCACAACATGGGTCCACATACATATATGCAGGGAAAACACTTGTACACATAAAATAAAAATAATTTTTAAAATGTATTATGTTTTATTTATGTATTGTATGTATATGTGTGTGCGCATGCACATGTGTGCCACTGTACACAAGCGGAGGTCAGAGGACAACTTTCAGGAGTTTCTCTTTCCACCTCATGGGTCCTGGGGGTTGAACTCAGATTTTTACCTGAGCCGTCTTGCTGGCCCTTAATTTTATTTTTAATGAAAAGTAATATTACAAGACATTAGATTTAGAGCCAACTCTAAATCTGGAATTATTTCATCCCCAGATCTTGAACTAATTACATCTGCAAAGCCCCTTATCCTAATTCAGGGTCATATTTGGAGGTCCCAGGCGGACACGGATTTGGGGAGTGGGGACTATTCAATTCGCTTTACTGCCAAATACCCTGTATGAACAAGACAAACCCCACAAGACTTAGCAGACCCCAGATGCTAGTGGTGCTAAGGTTGTGGAAGGTCTTTTCAGACTGGCCTCCATTCTCTGGAAAGCAGGGAGAATGCACCCTTGCTAATCTAGACAGCTGTCTCATGACCATCTTCAGAGGCCACCCTGCCTTCCCACCACCTCTACTTTTCTGGGACCCCTTCCTTTGACTTGGCCTCCAGTCTCTCCATGTGGATGCTGCCCCCTGCTTGCATTTCTATGTTCTGAACCATAGGGTCACATGTATCCCCAAATTAAGCTTCAACCATGACTTAGAAGTACCTAACTTCTTCCTCTCCAACAGGAAAGATGTCAAAAAATCATGGACAAGTGACTAGTTATGGAAATGAAAGTTATGGAAGCAAGAGCAGCTATTATGAAGTGGATTCTCATCTAACAGCTGTAGAGCAAGTGCTTCATCCTGTCAGATGGTCATCGAGCACCTACTGTATGCACGGCCTTGGGCCTTCAGCAATGAGCAGCAAGTCCAATGGTATCCATGCCCACATGGAGCTTCTAGTCTGACTAAGCAGCTACAGTTCAGTATGGCAAATGCCCAAAGGGGAGACACAGGGTGCCTCAGATTCAAAGCATTAGGTAAGGCTTCCTGGAGCAAATGAGGTCTTAGCTGAGCAGTCCCAGGAGTGGAGAGTCTTAGGCCTCATGGTATTATTCCCTGTGTCTTCTGCACAATGGGCAATCATAACTGAGATGTGACCATTTACTATGTGCAGACATTGATCCCATCATAGACATGTCAACTCACTAACCATATATTACTGTGACCCATTCTCTGGATGAGGAGATGAGGCACAGGCAAGTACCTAATCAATATTTGTTAATAATTTGTTATTATGACAATTATAAATCAATAATTGTTCATCAATAATTCCAAAGCTCTGAACACACTGGCTTTGGAATTCAAAAGACCATGATTTGAATCTGTCTGCCTTTTGTAAGCATATGACGTTCATTGGTTTCCTCTGCTGTGAGATGAAGCTGATGATGCTCCTGGGGAGAATTAAATAATGAACATTACTGAGGTTGAAGAGACTGCAAGCATGTGTTCATGCACATGTCACTTAAGATCATCCTTCACTGTGTGCATATTACACTCCAGGCTTTTCCATACTTCATTAAGATAATAGGAAAACAAGTCATAACTGTCAGGTTTAGAAAACAAACAATTAGGACTGGGGAGATGGCTGAGTGGGTAGTGCTTGTCTGGTAAGCATGAGGACCTGAGTTCAAATCCCCAGAACACACATAAAAGCTGGATGTGATAGTGCATGCTTGTAATCCCATGCTTCTGGCCAGATAGGAGACTCCCTGGAAGCTAGCCTAGTGCACGCAGCTGTGAAGCAGAGACCCTGACCCAAACAAGGTGGCAGGTAAGTATCAAGACGTGAGGGTATCCTCTGACCTCCTCAGGCACACTGTGGCACACACACACATCTGCACTCATGTTTGTACATGCACGTAGAGGGAGAGAAAAAGAGAAAGACAGAGACAGAGACTGAGAGACAGAGTCAACAATTAGCTTATTTTATCTGATAAAAGCATATACATTATGAATATGCCTATGTTATTCTTGATACTGGCCTCAGGTTGTAAGGTGTCTCTTTGGCGACCACATTAAAAATATCAGTATTACAGGGATGGAGAGATGGCTTAGAGGTTAAGAGCACTGACCGCTCTTGCAGAGGACCCAGGTTTGATTCCCAGCACCCACATGGCAGCCATGAACAGTCCTTAACTCCAATTCCAGGGGAATACAAAGCCCTTTTCTGATCTCCAAGACATTGCACAACACAGGTACACTCACATACATGCAGGCAATACACTCACACACACACACAAAATATATATATATACAAAATATCAGTATTGCAAGCCTATTTTTAACTTTTTATTTTGAAATGTTTTCAGTTGTACAACAGTATAAGAAAACTTACATATACTCTTTACCTAAATTCTCCAAACTGTGCAAACGTTAACCTTTTATATTTACTTGATCATGCTCTATGCATTCATTTCTCTGAAACACTAGGGAGTAGTTTAGGACACCTCTTTGTCCCTAAATATTTTGGTGTGCCTTTCCTAGAACAAGGACATTTTATTATATTATTTCCATATAAAATAAAATAAATAGTATTGTCAGTTTGATTATTGCCACACAACATGTTTACAAATAAACTGTGGTGTTGATCAAAAAAATAAAATAAAATTTGCTCATAAAATTTAGCTGGGCCTAGTGGCACAGATCTTCAATGTCTGCCACTCAGGAAGCTGAGACAGGAGGATTGAAAGTTCAAAATCAGGGGCTGGAGAGATGGCTCAGTGGTTAAGGGCATTGGTTGCTCTTACAGAAGACTTGGGTTCAGTTCCCAGCACTTATATGGTGGCTAACAACTGTCCATAACTCCAGTTTCAAATCTGATGCCCTCCTCTGTCCTCCACAGGTACTTCGTGACACAGGTGCACTTACAAACATGATGCATAATACTCACACACATAAAATTTTAAAAAAATAAACATTTTTAAAAAGAAAGTTCAACACCAACTTGTGCTACAAAGTGAGTTTCAAGGCCAGCCTAGGCAAGTTGCTGAGACCATCTCAAAATTTAAAAAAAATTTAAAATATTTTATTCAGCAGGCTGCCAGAGAGTGTGGGGTTCTGGCCTCCCTCTGACCTCCAACTACTAGATGGCCCGAGAACCCAGGGGACAGCCTGACAGCCCCTGGATCCTGCCTCCACATGGTGATGAGCTTCCCCTAACTGCGCCATACCATCCCCTTACCTGGGATTTGTGAGGCCCCTCCCAAGGCCCCAGGGCGGATCTGGCTTCGGAGGACTAGGGCTGGGATCTCAGCAGACCACCAGAGAGTGCCTAGTTCTGGCCCCTCTCTGGCCTTCCTCAGGCATAGGGTTGAAAATGCACAGGACTGCCTGAGAGAGCCTGGATCCTGCCTCCATGTGGTGAAGGAAGCCTGAGTGTACCTGACTAGAACCTGAATTGGGCTTCTGTGGGTTCCCCTGAAGAGCTGATCTGAAGCCATCAATTCCTTCCAAAATAAATGTGATAGAACCTGAACCCTGTACCAACAAGCTTTATATAATCAATAAATATAATCTAGGCACCCGGATAATACAAACAGAAGCACACTTCAACTTAATTCTCATATCAGAACCATAAACAACAAAAGAAATTCACATGCCAAAACCACAACGAAAGAATAATAAAATGGAAAGCCAAAATACTATGACCCCAGCAAAGCCCACCAA
>NW_008340047.1:108797-109845 GCF_000622305.1 Nannospalax galili
CCAACTTGAAAGAACAGGGGAAAGCCTCACCTCTATAATGAATGAAATGGAAAACAGAATATCAACACTGAAGGATGAAGTTGAAGAATTAGACCACTCAAGCAAAGATTATGGAGAATTTAAAAAACACAGGAATAGAATATGTATGAAATGTAGGACACCAGGAAAAGACCAAATTGATGGATCATAGGGATAAAGGAAGGAGAGGAATTTCAGGTTAATGGTGTTGAGCAGATCTTAAATAGAACTGTAGAAGAGAATTTCCCAAAATTAAGGAAAGACATTCCCATACAAATACAGGAAGCACAAATAGGATCAGAAAAGAAACTCCCCACAACATATCATAGTAAAAACAGTAAATGTACAGAACACAGAGAGAATATTGAAAGCAGCAAAAGAAAAACAAGTCACATACAAAGGAAAGCCCATCAGAATTACACCTGACTTATCACACAAACTATGAAAGCCAGAAGAGCCTGGACCAAAGTATTTCCAGTTCTACATGACAATAGATGCCAGCACAGAACACTTTAACCAGCAAAAATGTCTATTGTAGTTAAGGGGAAAAGAAAAATCTTCCATTACATGAATAGCCTGAAAGAATACATGTCCACAAAACCAGCCCTTCAAAGAATACTTGAAGCAATACAGACAGCAAAGAGAGAAACAAGTATACCTTGGGGCAACAAAAGAAAATAAACAAAGATAGAATCTAGGAAACATAAAATTACACAGAGAACACAAACAGTAATCAAAATGACAGCAACCAATACACATCTTTCAATAATAACCTTAAATATCAATGGACTGAACTCCTCAGTCAAAAGACACAGACTAAGCGAATGGATTAAGAAACAAAATCCACCTCTTTGCTGCCTGCAAGAAACCCATCTCACCTCCAAGGACAGGTATCACCTTAAGATAAAAGGATGGAAAAGAATATTCCAAACAAATGGCACTAAGAAACAAGCAGGGGTTGCAATTCTAATACCTGACAAAATAGACTTTGAACTAAAACTAATCAGAAGAGATAAGGAGGGTCACTTCA
>NW_008340047.1:111462-142026 GCF_000622305.1 Nannospalax galili
TAAGACAAGAGCAGGAAATTAAAGGAGTAAGAAGTGGAAAAGGAGAGATGAAATTATCCCTATTTGTAGATGATATATTATACCTAAGAGATCCCAAAAGTTCCACCAGAAAACTCCTAGAACTGATCAACACTTTCAGTATAGTGGCAGGTTATAAATCAATCTACAAAAATTAGTAGCCTTTCTATATACCAATAATAAGTAATTGGAGAAAGGATACAGGGAAATGCTCCCATTCACAATTGCTACAAAAAAATTGAAATATCTTGAAATAAATCTGATGAAAGACACCAAAGATCTCTACAATGAAAATTTTAAATTGTTAAAGAAAGAGATTGAGGAAGACACCAGGAGATGGAAGGACCTCCCATGTTCACAGATTGGAAGAATTAATATTGTTTAAATGACCATCCTACCAAAAGCAATATATAGATTCAATGCAATCCCAATCAAAATCCCCATGACATACTTCACAGAATTAGAAAAATGCATCCTTAAATTCATATGAAGGCACAAAAGACCCTGGTTAGCCAAAACAACCCTGAGCACAAAGAGCAGCACTGGGGGCATTACTATACCAGATCTCAAAGTATACTACAGGCCACAGTCATAAAAACAGCATGGTACTGGCACAAAAATAGACGCATAGATCAATGGAACATCATGGAAGCTCCAAACCCGAGTTCACACAATTTCAGCCACCTGATATTTGACAAAGGTGCCAAGAACACACAATGGAGGAAAGACAGCATCTTTCTGGCAAAACTAGATCTCCACCTGTAGAAGAATGAAACTAGATCCTTATCTTTCACCTTGCCCAAAAGTCAACTCCAAATGGACCAAAGACCTCAGTGTGGAACTGGAAACTCTGAAACTGTTAGAAGAAAACATTGGCAGTAACCTGGATGCCACCTCCCCTAAAGGCTAGCTCTCATAGCTTTGGAGAGCACTACACAAGCTGGTAAGAGAGAACATCAATCGATGGTCCAACCCCATCTTCAAGACCTAAAAACCACAGCAATGACCAGCACAGCAAACAACATTGGTGCAATAGTGGCACTTTTATGTGGGGGTAAAAAACAGCTACCTAATTGGATTTAAAGCCCACTCAATGGGAGGAAACTTGTGTATGGTACTGTAAACCTAGCTGAATACACATAGCTTGAGGGGTCATAGATCTTAGAGAAAATTCCAAGGCTGTCACGTCTCTAGACAATGTAATTTCTTACTATGTGCAAAATATGTATCCTTAACTAGGGAAATGCAAATTAAAACCCCCCTAAAGTGACACCTTACCCCAATCAGACTGGCTAGGATCAAGAGAACAAATGATACCAAATGCTGACAAGGATGTGGAGAAAGGGGAACGCTCATTCACTGCTGGTGGGATTGCAAACTCGTGCAGCCTCTGTGGAAAACAGTGTGGAGAACTCTTCAAAAACTAAAAATGAACCTACTGTATGACCCGGTTATACCACTCCTTGGCATATACCCAAAGGACTCATCCTATTGTAGAGACACTTGTACAACCATGTTTGTTGCTGCTCTTTTCACAATAGCTAAGAGATGGAAGCAACCTAAGTGTCCCTCAACTGACGAGTGGTTAACAAAAATGTGGTATATTTACACAATGGAGGTCTATTCAGCAGTAAAGAAAGATGAAATAATGAAATTTGCAGGTAAATGCATGGAGCTAGAAACTGTTATACTACGTGAAGTAACACAGACTCAGAAAAATAAACGACGTATGTTCTCCCTCATATATGGCTCCTAGCACCAAATCCTTTTAAATTCCATCCTTTTAATAAGATGATGATATACAACAGTCCCTTTTGCATGAAATAAGTACCATCATCATGACTTCGGCTGAGCCTGATCACTAAACATAGTCACAATTGGGCTTGTTGATGGTTGTTCTCATTCATTAAAGGAGGGCCAAGCAGGGTCACTGGACCCTCACCTGAATATCCAGCCACTCTTCCCAGCCAACTAGTCCAGCCTTGGAAGATAAAATAAAAATGAGGAAGAACCCAATAGAGGGATGCTTTTAGAAGCCCTTGTCAAGAAACTCCAATGGACTCTCATATGAACATTTGAAAAGTACCCTGTTCTGACTTTTTTCTAGTTCCCTGTCTAGAACTTGTAATGCTAAGTACTCTTGCCTTTACTTCTCCTTCACATCTCCCATTCATGATTCAAGGCCTTTCTTCTCCCCTTAGAGACAAAAGTTATGCAACTTGGGAATCTTTTAGATAGGCCCACTGAAGGGGTACCCCAATTGCCTCACCCTGCGCCCCTGTTCAGCATGGAAGAGGCCAGAGTGGTCAGCGTCCCTATTTTCTATTGGCGATTTGGGTAACCTCTTCAGAGGATGGTGTGATAAGAATAGGAGGTAGGAATTGGCTAGGCAGCTAGGATAAAAAGACCCCAAAGAAATGTAACCAATTTCTCGGCTAAAAGTCAAAATGTCCTTTGGTCTGTTAGCAACAACCTCTGTTTGGGGTTACCTCTTCAGAGAGGGGAATGTTGGAGGGGAGGGTGTCGGCATGGATTTGATCAAAGCACCTTATATGCCTGTATGAAATTCTCCAATAGTTTTTGTAAAAATTAAATATATATATATATTTCTTTATTCATTATTTTATTTTATGTGTATGAGTGTTATGCCTGCATGTAGGTAAATGCACCCGTGTCATGCATCACCCGCAGAGGACAGAATAGGCTGTTGGATCCCTGGAACTGGAGTTACAGACAGTTGTTAGCTGCCGTGTGGGTACTGGGATTTGAACCCGGGTCTTCTGCAAAAACAGTGTTCTTAACCACTGAGCCATCTCTCCAGGCCCATCAAAATAAAAAATTTTTTAAAACAGTTAAAGTGGCAGCTCAGGGGTAGAGTACTTGCCTAGCATGCACAAGGCACTGGATTTAATCCCCAGTACTCCCCAAATAAATAATTAGTAAAATTTAATAAATTATAATAATCAAGAGTTTAAGGTTGGGGGCTGGAGAGTTGGCTCAGTGGTTAAGAGCACTGACAGCTCTTGCAGAGGACCCAGACTTAGTTCCCAGCACTCACACGGCATCTAACAACTGTCTGTAACTCCATTTCCAAGGGATCCAACGCCCTCTTCTGACCTCCTTGGGCATTGCATGACACAGGTGCACGTACATACATACAGGCAATACACTCATACACATAGAATAAAAATAATAAAATATTATGGGGCCGAAGAAATGACTCAGCAGTTAAGAACACTGTTCTTGCAGAAGACCTAGGTTCGAATCCCAACACCCACATGGCAGCTAACAACTGTCCATAATTCCAGTTCCAGGGGATCCGATGGCCTCTTCTCCCCTCTGAGGGCATTGCATGACATGGGTACACTGCCTACATGCAGGCAATATATGCATACACATAAAAAATTTTAAAGTAAATAAAAAATAAGATATTTTGAAGAGATTAAGGTTGCTGTGATTTGTTATCTAATGCTATTCCTACCCCACATAGTAAGACAAATAAATGCATGAAATTTTTCAAATTATTTAGTCTCAAATAGTGCCTTACTGTTTGTTTTCTGTGACCCTGACATTCTTTTTTAAAGATTTATTTATTTATTTATTTATTTATAATGTGTATGAGCATTCTACCTGCATGTATGATATATGTGTACCACATACATGCCCTCGTACCCAAGGAAGTGAGAAGAGGGTGTCAGATCCCCTAGAACTAGAGTTACAGGCTGTTGTGAGTTGCTGTGTGGGTGCTGGGAACTGAACCTGGGTCCTCTGCAAGAGCAGCCAGGGCTCTTAACTGCTGAGCCATCTCTCCAACCTTGACATCCTTAAAGAGCAAACACTAGTCATTTGTGTTCAGTGCTCCTCAGTTTGGGCTTGTCTGGTTTTTCCTCATTATTCAATTCAGGTTCTGCGAGTTGGGAAGGAATATCAGAGAAGTGGAGTATCATTCTGAGGGCAAGAAATACTGGCTATGTGATGCATTGAACTTGGGTCCCTTGGTCAAGGTGGTGCCTTTCTGGTTTGTCTGTTAGAGCTGCTGTGATTAGTAAGATTCTTGTGGGAAGATACTTTGAGTCTATAGAAATATCTTGGTTCTCATTATCCCCCACCCACCAGTTTTAGCACTCGTTGGTGATTCTTACCCAAATTCACTGTTACTATGACAGCTGCCAAATGGTGATTTTCTAATCCCATTTTTCCCTTTATGTTTATCTGTATTCTACCTTGTTTACTTATTTCAGGATGGACTGACAGGCTCTTATTTTATCCTGCAGTTGTAATTCCTAACTATTGTTATCTTATTTGATACTGTAATTGCCCCAAATTTGGCCAATGGCAGTTCTTTTGAGTTGGTGCTTGTGTCCTTCTGGCAGGTCCCATCATTTTTCGTGTACCTCTTTGCTTCCTGACAAAAAAAACAGCTATTTATTCATATTTCCTTTACCAAAGTCTCCAAAATGCTCTGGTTCCTTTCATGCAGAATTTATACCAAAAAAAAAAAGGAGGAAACTTAAAAGACAGAGCCAACAAGGATCTGTGCAGCCACAGGCTTTGTAAATGTCCCCTCTGTCCTCTGTCTCCTGCTTAGCTGTGCAACCTAAACATTTCACTCAGTTTCTATGAGTCTCTGTTATATATAGAATATTGCCTGCCTTCCCCAGTCATGGCTGTCAGGAACACTAGTGCACATTATAACCCCTGCTCTCCAGAGATGGAGGTAGGAGGATGGCAAGTTCAAGGCCAAACTGGACTGCATACTGAGACCCTGACTCAAGGAAAAAAATCAAATGGCTGGGAGGAAAAGTAGCTGATATCCAGAGTTTTCCATTCATTATGTATTAATGCTTTGGGATGTTGGGGCACCCGCAGATACCCCTTTCTTCTTTTTTCCATTTGTTTCCAGTTGGCAACAGATCTCCATCCTCCACCAGTTGCTTTCTGCAGAACTTAGTGATGATTGAAACCAACAACATGTGATGAAGATCAAGAGACCCCATTCTATTCTGACTCACAGGACAGAGGGAGCCTCATGCTTTGTCCTCTATAGCACCCCTATTCCTAGGGAGCAGCACAGACCAGGGATTCAAGCTGCAGGTGCTGAATGAAAGTGGCAAAGGGGACCAAGAAACACCTGGGTCACTGTTGTCAAAAACAAAAGGATAAAGTGGGTGTGGTGGCACAATCTAGGATCCCAGGACTCCAGAGATAGAGGCAGGAGGATAAGGAGTTCAAGGTCATCCTCTGCTATGTGGGGAGTTTGAACTGGCCTGGAGACTCATCTAAAGGTGGATCGAAGCCGGGCATGGTGGTGGCACACGCCATTAATCCCAACACTCAGGAGGCAGGTGAATCTCTGAGTTCAAGGGCAGTCTGGTCTACATAGTGAGTTCCAGGCCAGTGGGGGCTACAGGGAGACCCTGTCTCAAAGACAAAAAAAAAAAGATTAATTGATTGATTGACTGATTGATGGATCAATTGATTTTATTTGTATGAGTGTGTCAGCATCTATGTATGTGCATATGAATGCAGAGGCCAGAAGTGGGTATCAGATCCCCTAGAACTGGAGTTATAACTGGTTGTGAGCAATCAGATGTGGGTGCTGGGAACCAAATTCAGGTCCTCTGCTAGGGCAGCAAATGCTCTTAACCTCTGAGCCATCTCTCCAACCTGAGACCCTAAATAAATAAATAAATAAATAATAAAATAAATAAATGTATGTCACAGGACCAGTGCTTAATGTTTTTTATTGGAGGTGGGAATATGTCAGGCCAAAATCTTCTTATTGCATAAATAATAAATAAATAAATAAATAAGCCAGGCATGGTGGCATAGGCCTGTAATCCTAGCACTTAGGAGGCAGAAGCAAGAGGATTGAGGCCAGCCTAGGTTACATAAGACCCTGTTCAAAAAACTAAGAGTGGGGAATGTAGCCCAGTGACAGAGTGCTTGCCTAGCATGCACAATACCCGGAGTATCTCAGCACCAGGAGATATTTAGTAACTGACTGAATAAATATGAAGAAATAAAACCAGGATAGTCAACTGGATTGGCCAGTCTCACCACGGGTGAGAATAGATCACCCTCGCTGGAGCCTTGTTTTCAGACTGAAATGAGGTCAGGTTTATAAGCATTCCGTGCAGGACCCATTGATGCAGGTACTGGGTCAGCACTGGTAGACTGATGAGGAACAGTTCACAGGGAGCCACCAGTGCTTGGGTGAAAACCTAGTACCAGCCACTCATCCCTCAGCTCTTGCTAGCCTGGCACTGACTTAGAAGTTAATATTGGATGGCAAGGAAGGAGAGTGTTGTTTGGGATAATGGTCTCTCTCACTCCTTCTCAAGGTCATCCCTGTGGCTGATAAAAAGGTAGTTTCCTGAGCAAGGTGGTGCATACCTATAACCACAGCACTGGGAGACTGAGGCAGGAGGACCTTGAATTGGAAACCAGACTGCACTGTGTGGTGAGACTCTGTCTCAAAAACAAACAAACAAAAAAGCAAAAAGAGACTGTGGGCTGGGCTGGGAAGGCAGTGGACTCAGCCACCCACTTGTCTGTCAAATAAATGCTTAAAGCCGGGTGTGGTGGCTCATGCCTGTAATCCCAGCACTTGGGAAGCTGAGGCAGGAGGATTGCCATAGACATAGCATGAGACCCTACCTGAAAATAAAAGCATAAACAAAATGATAATTGATCTAAAACCTTCGTGTTTTAGACCTGTTCCATCTGCTTCACAAATGGTCCCTGAGGGTCAAATAGAAAATGGCCAGCAGGAGCTCCTGGAATATAAACGCTGAAGAAGCTCCAGTGACGAGCAAAACCTTTGACTCTCCATGACTTGCATACACCCCGGCCCAGGGTCCAGAAAGGCTCTTTCCTGCTTTCCTCTGCCCTTCCTTTCACGTGTGCTAAATCAATGAACCTGGCCCTCCTTGCCCAGGCTGGATCCAAGAGACCTTCATGTAAAACCTGGGTCAAGATGGTCTCTTGTTTCTGTGGGTTTGGAAAGTATTAGAGTTGTAGAAATGGGCGTGTAAGCTCCAGCTGCTGGTGGCTAAGGGGAAAGGGGAGGAGCCAGCCATCTCCACCTTCTTCAACAGTGAGTCACCCTGTCAGTGTGTCCTTCCCATATCACAGCTGGTTCTACCAGATCCCCTGCAGCTGGGGCCTGCCCTTGCCCTTGCCAAGCCAGAACCCTCGCCCTCTGCCCTCCTCTCAAGTCAGAAGCAAGATACAAGCCAGGCCAGAACTCCCTGGAATCCCAGACCCCGTTCAAATCAAGAGTCTCCCTGACTCTCACAGTCTCTATGAAGAAAAAAACATTCTTACTGAATAACTAGAATAAAAACAGAAAACAGTCCCTCTGTGCTCTCTATCCAAGTCCATAATCCAAAAGAAACTATTATTAACTTGGTGTGGAATATTCTAGATTTCATCGATGAGTATTATTTTAATTCATTTTTATTTTTGTAAGTAATAGAAAGGAACTGTATTTTAGTTTCTTTCTATTGTTATGATTTAAAACACTCCAACCAAAAACAACTTGGGGAGGAAAAGTTTTATTTGGTTTACAAGCACAGTCCACCATCAAGGGAAGCCAAGGCAGGAGCTCAGGGCAGGAACCTGTAGCATAGGACTGGCTTGCTCCTTTGGCCTGCTCTCTTGTATAACACAGGACTACCTGTCCAAGGGTGGCACCTCCCGCAATGGGCTGGGGGCTGGGCCCTCTCACATCACTCAACAATCAAGAAAATGTCCCACAGACAAGGCCACAGGTCAATCCAATGGAGGCAATTTCTCATTCCCTCTACCCAGGTGTGTCAAGTTGACAACTGAAGTTATCCAGCACAAGCTGGGAAGGTAGCTCAGTGGGAAGCACTTGCCTAGTATGCACAAGGACCTGGACTTGATCCTCAGTTTCACACACACACACACAATCATAATTTTAAAAATTGAATAGAATCAAATCTGTCTTAACCTTTCCCACCTTCATCTGTTTTTATCTGTACACAAGTCTAGCTGCCTAGGAAACACACAGCTTCACTTTGTGTTCCTGTGGTTTATGTAAGTACTGACATATCACACCTATTACTCGCCAATCAGTCATCCTAAGTCTTGGCAACCCCCCACCATGTTAAACAACTCAGATTCCTTGTTCTAATCCCAACATTGGCATTCTAATAGATAAATATATCACAGCTTATTATTTATCATTTCCTTAATGGACATTTGGGTGGCTTCCAGATTTTTCTTCTGTTCTTATCACAACCATTTTTTCAGGTTTTTTGATCCAATTCACGCACATTTGTAGTGTTAATAAGTCAAATAACATTTCTAGTCAAAACCAGTAATGTCAGCACCTCCCACCTACACACACGCTTTCCATCTGTGAGCTCTCCTTCTCTGAGAAAAGGCAAGTTTCTCAGCTGTTGCTTCTTGTATCTACCTCCATAATTCTGTGAATCCTTGCTCTAGCGACCCTAGATTCAGACAAGACTGACTGCCAGGCCCACCCCCATGCTTTCCTCCCTCCATTCTTCCCATAGAATGTTATGTGACAATTTCTGGTTAAATCACAGTCCATCTTTACATTATTGTAATCAGAGAAGCATTTTTTTCCTGCCAGGCAATGGCTCTCAAGTTTAACTGCACACTAAATCACCCAGGGAACTTTAATCACAAAACCGAGCTTGTACCCCAGATCCCTTACAACAGGCTGTCTAAGGGTGGGGACCAGACAGCAGGGCTTTTTGATGTTTCCCAAGTGTTTCCAATGTTTAGCCAAGAGTAAGAACCACTGCTCCTAAGCCAAGTATGATGATGTCATTCTTTTCCTTGTTTAGTATTTTATGCTCTTTTTTCTTTCCTTCCTTCCTCTCTTTCTTCCTTTCTCTCCAATAGAACTGTAAAACCCCTCTGAAAGCCTCTGAAAGTTACTGTCTACCTCATCAATGACAACAGGTAACCTGCAGGTTCCCTTTCCAGCAAGAACCTTCTGGAGGTCCTACCGAGCTACTCCACTCTGCTGAGTCAGTGTTGCCCATCACCCAGCTCTTTGCCCATCTGCACAGCATTCCCTATATCCTGGATCCCCTGTCATTCTCTTTAAGTAGTCCCTTCATCTGAGAGAAGCATAGTGGCTTCCCGAGAAAGGGTGCATGGGAATATATTTGGGGGGACCTCATAACACCTCAGATATGTTCATTCTGTCTTTCAATGTGAAGTATTGAGATAATTGCTTGGTTTAGATTTCTAGACTCGGAAATTCTTTTTCCAAATTCTTTTTCCAATTATCTTTTCAAAGTATTATATACAATAGCTGCTTGCTGTAAATATCTATGGCTCCTCACAGGGTTATTTTCTTCCAGGGCACAGGCTTAGCCTGAGTGCAGGAAAAGCTGCAAGAAACAATGGTCAACTCTCTTGAAAGCAGTTGGTGGACCCTTGCCCACTGGCTGGGATACCTCGGGGGCATGTTCTTACTGCACAGTCTCCCAGAGTTCCGCACCAGGATTGAGCTCCAATTGTTCACAGTGGTAAATGACTTAACATGACTTTTTATTGGCATCTTCTTTTCCCTGTCTCACAGCCCAATCCTCAGGCAGTATTCTCTGGGATCATCTGCCTTTATTTTTCGTGGTGCTGAGGATCAAGTCCAGGGCCTGTTATGTGCTAGACAAATGTTCTACCACTGAGCTACACCACAACTTTTTTTTTTTAAAGACATGGTCTTACTGTGTAGCCTGTCTGGCCTGGAACTGGCTAAGTGAACCCAAGCTGGACTCAAACTCATGGGAAACTACCTGCCTCTGCCTCCTGAGTGCTGGAATTAAAGGTGTGCACCACCAAGTCCAGCCTAACCCTAACATTTAAAAAAATTACATTTAAAAATTTTATTTGTTTATAGTTACTGAGAGAGAGAGAGAGAGAGAGAGAGAGAGAGAGAGAGAGAGTCTCATGTATCACATAAGCCACTGCACACATATGGAGATCAGAGGACAACTTGCAGGAGTCTTTTTTTCTCTCTTTCCACCATATGGGGCCCAGGGATCAAACTCAGTTCATCAGGCTTCACAGCAAGTGCCTTTGCCCACTAAGCCATCTCACCAGCACCCTAGCATTATTTTTAAAGGCTCACTCTTGCTGCTATGTGGAGACTTAGCCTGGCTCATAACATCTACAGGTTAATTTCCTGAGTTTCCTCTGATGGTGACTGGTTTCCTGCTGTGTGGGGACATGTTCCTGAGTGGCAGAATCCTTGGAGCCAAGTGGCTGGAAGGGCATGGGTTCACATGGACTTTTTAAAAAATATTTTATTATTTTTATGTGTATGTGTATATTGCCTACATGTAAGTAAGCGCACCCATGTCTTGCAATGCCTGAGGAGGACAGAAGAAGCTGTCAGATCCCCTGGAACTGGAGTTAATGGACAGTTGTTAGCTGCCATGTGGGTGCTGGGATTAGAACTTGGGTCTTCTGCAAGAACAGCCAGTGTTCTTAACTACTGAGCCATCTCTCCGCCCCATAGAGACTTTCACACTTCATCTCTGTTTTCATTATCACATCTCTCTCTGCCTTTGGACCTGCCTGCCTTGTGTCTTTAAGTCAGGAGTGTCCCTGATTTATAATCTAACCTACACCCCGGTCCAGAGGGGTAGTTGCTGACCACACCACATTTGAAAAGGGCTCCATGTGGTTACTCCAAGGATAGCTACTATGTGGGAAAAAAAATCACCTCAAAGTAATAAAAACAGCTGCACCCATCTTACAACTGCCCATAGTCTGTGTGGAAGAAGACGGGGAGGAAGAGTCAGTCCCTGGTTCTGGCATGAGATCTCCCATGCAGTTCCAGCCAGCCAGTGATCTGTCAGGTCTCCATCTCTGTCCGTAGTGTCAAGGCTTCTCCATGGGGTTCCACCAGGGAGGCTACTTTGAGTTTGGTCGTCTCAGGGAAGTCAAACTGCCGACCCACGTGGAGGTTTAAGCCTTGGAAATGATGCAGCGTCTCTTCTACCACATTCTGTTGTCACAAATGTGTTATCTGGATGGAGCTTGCCTCCATTCAGGGAGGGAGGACACAGGCTCCATATGTCAACAGGAGGAAGATCTGAGTACCACTGTGGACTAGCACAAGACATAGGAGTGTCGGAGTGGCCGTCTTGGAAGATGCCATGTCTGCAATGATCTTGGCTTCTGCACTGGAATCTTCGTTGTATCTCCACGTGGATTCCCACTCCAGCCCTGATACATCATTTTGGCCCAATTCCTGCTTCTTGGGAGGCCTCCCATGTATGAGTACACAGGCTAACGGTACACAGTGAAACTGTAGGGTGTCACTTGCCATGCAAATATTGCCACCCGGCACACTGGTGGTGACCATTTCTCAGTTATCAGTGCACTGGAAAGGCCCCATGCACTCAGAGAAGAGGAAGCTGTTTCTTCTTCACACAATGACTCCACATAGGCTGTCCAGCCTTGGATGTGGCGATTTGATGCTGGGTGCATTCCTAGCTATCCTGGGATGTATTTGACCTGTGAGTGGTGGGTTAGACAGGCCCAGCACAGGCTAGGGGAGGGTTGGCTGCTTACTGGTGTGTATGAAACAGTTTCTGCTCCACTAAGGCAGCTGCTTTCCTTCCAATAATCTGTTAGCATCTCTCATTGACCAGAGCCTCCTCTCTGCTTCTTTTTGGATCTTTCATGGGTTTATACCTTTGGGGCTTATTTACTGTGACTTTGTGATTGGCCTTTAAAATGGGCCAGAGCGGAGGATTTTTTTTTTTTTTTTTTTTTTTTTTTTTTTGCCTTTTTGAGACAGGATCTCCCTTCAGCCCCAGCTGGCCTGGAACCCACTATGTAGACCAGGCTGGCCTTGATCTCACAGAGATCCACCTGCCTCTGCCTCCCAAGTGCTGGGATTAAAGACGTGCATCGCCACGCCCAGCTCATCCTATTATTTTAACTAAAATGGTCTCCATTTTTTCCTGATATAATTGCTGTGGTGACATCTCATTATACATTTAAGCAGGTGCTCATACCCCTTTGTGTAACTTTATTTTCATAAAATGGATCATGTTATGTGTATGGTTTAGCAATTTTCCTTTTTCACTTAATATATGGTAGACATCTTCAATGTCTGTGTATATAGATCCTCTCCATTCATTATTGTAGCCACATAATATTCCAGCGTTAGGGACAGAAATTCTATTCCAGAAGAGAGAATAGAAAAAAAATCACCTATCACTTCTTATCCCTTCCCCTAAGGGGTGGAACTGACAGCAGGGGCAACTACTTGGGGGACAGGGGTTAGGGAGTGGGGTGCATGTAGCTTTCAGCATTCTTGCCAACTTTCCTGAAGTTATAATCACAGAACGGACACCTCAGGTTCTGCTTTGATCTTCCTGGATTTATTTCTCTAAAGCAGGGTTTCCCAGCTTTGGATACTGCTGACATTTTTAACTTTTTTTTGTGGTAGGGACATTTAAACCATAGCATAGCATACCATAGATTTCAGAACTTCTGAAATCCTTGGACTCTCGAGAGTGACAACAGGGAGAGGAGAAGGACTGAAGGCAGAGGTGACACACCGATGGCCAGTGACTTGGTCATGCCTACCTACTAGAATGTCCACAAAATCCCAGATTCAGAACAGATGAACTCAAGGAGGCTGAAGGAGAGGGACATGAAGTGGGTCAGGGGACTCGTTCCTCCTGCCTTCATCTGGTCCTGTGCAGTGTTTGTGTCTGTAACCTTTGTTACACCCTTTCTAATAAACAGCCCCTGACTTCCTTGAGCTGAGCTAGCAAAGTGATTGACCCCAGAGGTTGAAGGAGCCTCAGTTTAAATATCCACAAGCACAGGTCACTGTTCACACTTGAGACCAGCATATACATCCATCAAGCTGAGGGCTCTGACACTGACTCCAGGTAGAACTCCTTGTCAGAACTGAATTTAATTAGACAATGCCCAGCTAGTGGCTTTTAGCAAATCTGGAGGTTCACTTGGTGCAGGGGGAGAGGGAAGCCCCACAAATCTGATGTCAGAAGTGTAGTGAGAGTCAAGAATGGGAAAAGACTTTGTTTCCTTTTCCTGTTTCTTCTCCATATGTTCATAAGAATTTTAAACAAAACCCCTCTTTGTGTGTGTGTGTGTGTGTGTGTGTGTGTGTGTGTGTGTGGTTCATGGGAATTGTGGAGTGTGTGCCCATGTGCCTGCATGTGGAGACCACAGCACGACATCTCTCTCTGTCATACTCTGTTCTGTTGCCTTGAGACAGGGTCTCTCACTGAGCCGAGAGCTCACCTTTTTGGCTAGGCCAGCAAGCATGCAGCCATACCTGGCTTTTTATGTGGGTTCTAGGGATTAAAACTCAGGTCCTCATGCTTGCTGAGTGCGTATTCTCACCCACTGGCCCATCTTCCCCGCCCCAAAGCTCTCTTTTTCAAATGGTAACATTGCAATACCTCCCCCTTGCTTTAAGCACCCAGAGTACTTTGCCATGCCTCCGTATCTGTGCACAGCAAGGGAGGAGCCTCCTTCCTGGCAAGTTCAGATGCCTGTATTGTTCAAGGTATCTCTTCTCAATATCATTCCTGAAATACAGAAAATGATGCCTATTCTCTAAGCACAACTTTATGAATATTCAAAATGTAACTCTTATTAAAATGAGCATGCACCCAAGATGTACTTGTTAATGAGAGAATTAGATGGTGCAGAGGGCCAGCTAACTCCATTAGGGGAAAGAGTGTTCTATAGCCCATTAGGAAAGGCGTGCCAAGACCAGTTTGCCAGGTTAGGGACAAAACTGGTCAACATTCTATAGGACGATAAAACTATCGCCTTTGGGGTTATCTTTTTTGTTCTTTTGAGTCAAGGTCTCACAATGTAGCCCATGCTGAACTCAAACTCTCAGGCCTACTACTTCCATCTCCCAAGTGTTGGAATTACAGGTGTGTCTCACTATACCTGTTGGGATTATACTTTCTACCAGACAAAAATCACTTGCTTCATTATACTAAAATTCTATCAACTAACATATAACTTTGTGGCATCATGGGCTAGAGGTTTAGCTCAGTGGTTTAATGTTTGTCTAGCATGTACAGGGTCTAAATTCAATACCCAGCACTCCCAAAACAAACAAGTTAACTTTATAGAATCTGGACCCCGGTGAACAATCAAGGGGTTCAAGTCAAACAGTGATATAGCCCATGAAAAAATGAAACAGTGCTGAGTGGTGTGTCAGATGATGCTGCAGTGTGTGCTAAAACATAGACAGCACTATTTTCAGTTTTCTTTTTCAATTTGGGGATGATTTTTTAAACATTCTTTTTTAATTCTTTTTTAAAAAATATTTTATTATTTTTATTTTATGTATATGCATGTATTGCCTGCATGGAGGTAAGTGCACCCACATCATGCAATGCCGGCGGAAGTCAGAAGAGGCTGTTGGATCCCCTGGGACTGGAGTTACAGACAGTTGTTAGCTGCCATGTGGGTGCTGGGATTCGAATGTGGATGTCTGTGTTTGTGTGTGTGTGTGTGTGTGTGTGTATGTCTGTGTGTGTGTGTGTGCACGTGCGTGTGTGTAGGTTCTCTCAGAAGCCAAAGGTGTTGGATCCCCCTGGAACTGGAGTTACAGGTAGTTGTAAGCTGCCTGATGGGTACTGGGAATTGAACTCAGGTCCTCTGCAAGAGCAGTAAGCACTCAACCGGTGAGCCATCTCTCCAGTGCCCTTTCTAAATGTGTGTGTGTGTGTGTGTGTGTGTGTGTTGCCTGTATGTAGGTAAGTGCACCCATGTCATGCAATGCCCGAAGAGAAGAGAAGAGGCTGTCGGATCCCCTGGAACTGGAGTTATGGACAGTTGTTAGCTGCCATGTGGATGCTGGGATTTGAACCCAGGTCTTCTGCAAGAACAGTTAGTGTTCTTAACTGCTGAGCCACCTTTCCAGTGCCCCCCCATTCTCCATTCTTAAATGGGAATCCACATTCTAACACTGCTCAGTATTTCCCTAAGGGAAAGTGGACAAGATTTTTGTGGTCCTTTGACATCTCACGTTTTCCTCCTCTCTACTCACATGCCCAGAAGGTGAGACCAGCGCCCAGAAACCTCGGTAGTTTCAGTTAGTCACTGCATCCAACCAAGCTTTCTCTTCCACATGGCTTGGCCCTCCTGCTTTCCCTCTCTCCCTTCCTTCTGCTCTCCCTTTCTCCCTGTCTTCCTTCCTTTCTTCTTTCCTTCTTTCCTTCTTTTCTTTCCTCCTCCCTTCCTCCCAAGGACTCCATTCCTTCCTTTCATATTAAAAAAAACCCTTCTATTGGGATATGATTCATATACCATACATCCATTTAAAGTACATAATTCAGTGGCCTTTAGTATATTCACACAGTTGTGCATCAATTTTAGAACATTCCCATCACCCAAAAATGAAACCCTATACTCATTAGCAGTCACTCCTCATTTCCTCCCACCCCCTAGCAACCAGTAATCCACATTCTGTCTCTATGGATTTGCCTAGTCTAGAGATTTCTATAAATAGAACCACACAATATGTGGGTCTCTTTTGTATCTGGTTTCTTTCACTTGGCATAATGTTTTCACAGTTCATTCATGCTGTCGCATGTATCAGTAATTCATTCTTTTTATCACCAACTAATATTTCATCTGACAGATACACGACATTCTGCTATCCATTAATCAATCAGACATGTTCCACTATGCCCAACTACAGTATTATATATATATATATATTTGAGTCTTGCTATGTGATCTAGATGGTTTAAACCTTATAATCCTCCTGCCTCAGTCTCC
This sequence comes from Nannospalax galili, assembly GCF_000622305.1. Taxonomy (NCBI): domain Eukaryota; kingdom Metazoa; phylum Chordata; class Mammalia; order Rodentia; family Spalacidae; genus Nannospalax; species Nannospalax galili. The sequence continues at coordinate 127,291 of NW_008340047.1, forward strand.
TGATTGCTGGGATTACAGGTATGTACCACCATGCTCAGCTGGTTTCAATTTCACTTGGGTATATACCTAGCAGTGAAATTTCTAGCTCTATAGTAACCCTATATTTGTCCCTTAGAGAGCTTCTGAGTTTTTTCCAGAGGAACTCTGTACCATGTTATGATTCCATCAGTGAGGTGTGGGCTACTAACTTCTCTACAACCTTGTCAACATTTGTCATTATTTCTGTGACTATAGCCATCCTAGTAGAAAAGTAGACATGAAGTGCTATCTCACTGTGGTATTTTGACCTTGCTTCTTTTTCTCAAGATTTATCTTTATGTGTATGAATGTTTTGCCTGAATGTATGTAAGTGTACCACGTGCATGCAGTGCCTGAAGAGGGCATCATATCCCCTGGAACTGGACTTACAGATGGTTGTGAGCAGCCATGTGGGTGCTAGGAGCCAAACTCAGGTCCTCTGCAAGACCAGCCAGTGCTTTTAAGCCTGAGCCATCTCTTCAGCTCCCATGACCTTGCTTCTTAAACTAATTCTGCACAGGAACCAATTTGACACACAATCTTTGCCTCTAAGAGCCAAGGTTACAAATTTATTGATGGATCAAATCTGATGGAAGAGCCATCTCACATGTGGGGGCTCATATGGGATAGGACAGCTACCTTACCTTCTCCTCATGATCCTTGGACCACATAGAGGTCAAGTTCTTGCCGGAAATAGGGGATTGCTGTCTGAAAGAGGGGAGAGACCACAGCCTGGCTTTGGGTTGGGCCCCTTTAAGGAGGTCCCAGACTTCTGTAAGGTGTCATTTGAGAACTGCCCAAAACAAAATGAGCTTTGCCACTGGCACACTCCCAGAAGTAAGTAAGTTGTCACCTTTAAAATTAAAAAAAAAAGTGAATCCTTCGGGAGGGGTAGACATCTTATGAGAAGTCAATACAGTATTGTTAATTAGCTTATCAGTTGCCAACCCACACCCTGTGGGGACAGGGCTTGGAAGAAGTGGGAGTTTTGAGTCACTGAGAAGGGTGGGGAGGGATATGAGAGAGTGTGGGTCGTAAGCTGGTTGCTCTGCTCAAAGGGTCACATTCCAGGACACACGAAAGGAGCCAGAATCGAGTTGGTGGGAACAAGGCAAAGTTTTCACCATTTACCAGTAGACAGATTGCGGTAGCAAGTGACACATGTGCTTGCATTCAGGTTTTCAATGGTGTTTATCTGTCTGCTTATCTTCAGAAACACTTGTACAATGCTGAGTATCACCATTTGTCTCTGAGTCCACAGGACCCAAAGAGTTGACTAGCTCCCCAAACAGATAGCCAGATCTGAGTGTTTCTCACACCTGTGGGCCATGCTCTTCATTTCCCTAGTTCATTTCATGATGGGACTCCCTGTTTCAGTTCCCAGTCAGAGCAAGGCCTTTTAAAGCTAGGTCTCTCCTCCATTCAAATGGCTTCCTAATGTGATTATTAGAAAAATCAGAGTCCTGGTCAGGTGTCGTGGCACACACCTTTAATTCCAACACTCCAAAGGCAGAAGCAGGAGGATCTCTTTAAGACTGAGGTCAACTTGGTCTACATAGTGAGTACAGGGAGACCCTGTCTCAAAAAGACCAAAAAAAAAAAATCAGTGTCCCTACAATGGTCCATAAATTGCTACCTCCACTATTCCGAGTTTTTTTTATTTATTTTTATTTTATGTGTATTAATATTTGTCTGCATGTATGTATGTGCACCATGTGTGTGCAGTGCCCTGGAGAGCAGAGAGAGCATCGGATCCTCTGGAGCTGGAGTTACAGGTGGTTGTGAGCCACCATTGGGTGCTGGGAACTGAACCCAGGTCCTCTGCAGGAGTAGCCAGTGCTCTTAACTACTGATCATTGCTCCAGCCCCATCCATTATTCCCTGTTACCTGGTGCTTTCACTTACCTGCTGACCCAGCTGTAGGAGTCCCACTGTTCATTCCACACAGCAGTTGTTTCTGCTAAGGCCACTGCAGATAAGGGTGTGCTGAGTCTACAACACTCTTGTGCCTGAATTTGCATGGCAGATGCTCTCACTTCCTTCACATCTCCTCTTCCACCTAAAAGAGCCCTACATGGCCAATTGCTCACCTTCAGATGACTAGATGAGTGTTGTGGGGATAGGTTGGAATGGACGTTTTAGAACGAACTCATACTTTTCAAGCCTAGATAAATGTAGAAACAGAGGTGTGTGTAACTCAGTGTGATTATGAAGACTGAAGGCAGCCAATGTAGAAATAGAGCTGTGTGAGTGTGTGTGTACACGTGCGTGCGCATATGTGTGTTGTGTGTATGTGTAACTCAGTGTGATTATGAAACCTGAAGGAAGCCAGAATGTAGTAGTAATGAACCCACTTCATGCCCAGATTTTGACTTATCTGCAAAAAAGGAATCAGGACCCCTTGAAGTAGTAATTTACTCCATAACTGGGGCAAGAAAAATACAGCATGAGCCTGGAGCTTCTTTTATACTAAAATATAGCTGGGAATAGAGGTGAACACCTGTAAATCCAGTGCTCAAGAGGCTGGGATTTGAGGCTTGAGGCCAGCCTTGGCTTCCTAGTGAAGCTTTGTCCAAACAAACAAACAAACAAACAAACAAACAAAAAAACCAAGGAATTCACTCAGGAACCAGCTGAAAGAGGCTCCCACTAGAAAAATAAATAAGGGGCAGTTTAAACATTAAAATAACTCATGGCCTGGGTCTGGAGAGATGGCTCAGCAGTTAAGAGCACTGGCTGCTCTTGCAGAAGAACCAGGTTCAATTCCCAGAACCCACATGATGGCTAACAACCATCTGTAACTACAGTTCCAAGGGATTCGATGCCCACTTCTGACCTCCAAGGGCATTACACAACATGGGTGCACTTACATACACACAGGCAATACACTCATATACATAAAATAATAGTATTAATAAGAATAAGAATAAGAATAAGAGGAGGAGGAGGAAGAGGAGGAGGAAGAGGAAGAGGAAGAGGAAGAAAAAGAAGAAGAAGAAGAAGAAGAAGAAGAAGAAGAAGAAGAAGAAGAAGAAACTTAAAATAACTCATGGGCTGACAAGCTGGTTCAGTGGGTAAAGTTACTTGTTATTAAGCCCGATGACCTGTGTTTGATCCCCAGAGCCTGCAGTGGAATACGAGAACTGACTCCAAGGTTGTCCTCTGACCTCCACACTTGCACCATGGCAAGTACATACCCCCCCCCACACACATATAAACACACACACAATAATACTAATAAATTTGAGCCAGGCGGCACACACCTTTAATCCCAGCACTTGGGAGGCAGAGAAAGACAGATCTCTGTGAGTATGAGGCCAGCCTGGTCTACATAGTGAGTTCCAGGTCAGCTGGGGTTACTGAGAGACCCTGTTGAAATAAAAAAAATAAATAAATAGATAAAATATTTTAATAATGATAATAAATACCATTTAACACTTTAAAAAAAACATAATAATGCTTGTTTGTTTGAAGCAGGACCATGCTATGATGGCCATGATCTCATATTCTTCATACCACAACATCCCAAATGTTGAGATAACAGGTGTATACCACTATACCTAACCTTATGACTATAACTTGTTGAATAAAATGTTCATAAACACAATGTTTGATGAGGACCAAGGTAATTCTATAGTTTTCAAAAAACTGCAACACCCCCAAATAGTATTCATTAAAAAGAAGGGCTGGAGCGATGGCTCAGTGGTTAAGAGCACTGGCTGCTCTTGCAGAGAACCTAGATTCAGCTCCCAGCACCCACATGGCAACTAACAACCATCTGTAACTCCAGTTCCAGGAGAATCTGACACCGTCTTCTGACCTCTTCAGGCATTGCACACAAAACACTTATACACATATAATAAAAATGAATAAATCCCACACATACATAGTATTTTAAAGGTAAAAAGAGTAACATTCCAGTGGAAATCCAGTAGGTACCACTCTCATGAACTGACTGAAATCACTATCTCCGGTGATGGAAGAGAAGAAACTCTAGGGCACGTGGGGAGACAGAAGAAGAGCACAACTTTTATTTCTGTGTGGTTTCTGCCCAGGATACATAATCTGAATCAAGTCATGAAGACATGTCAGATAACCTCAAATGAATATTCTGCAAAGTAACTTGTTTTCAATATTCAAAACAATGCAGAGAAACTTTTGTCAACTGAGAGAACCGAAAGAAACTTGGCAACGAAAGCTGCAGGTGTTCCTGGAGAGAATTCCTGTGCTCAGAGGTACATGACTGGGGCAGACGACAGCATCAGAATTAGGGCTCACCAGCCTTGACGTAGAGGTGGGAGCAGAATGACACAGTGCTTCCATTTGCTGGAGACTTTGGGTGGGTCCCTGCTTGACGCAGCGACAGTCTCAGTGGTGAAGCCATCGTCTGCTATGGCTGCCAAAGTGCCAACCTCTGCCCACCACCCTTCTCCTCTGCCCTGTCTCCTCCACAAACTCAGTGGAGGGACTGTTCATCCACTCAGGTGTGTGTGTCATTTGAAATTTCTTCTGGGGCCTGGATTGTGATTTCTGTTGTTGATGGAGCATTTCTGGAAACTTGTGTTATACTGTGTTCTGATGGACAGCCAAGGGGGTAGGTCCCCAGAGCCAGAGGGCCCCTACCATCTGGGCTGTCATACCATCCTCCAGCCAGTTGCGAAGGTCTGAAAGCATGAAGACTGTGAGCTTCCAAAAACAAAAAACAAAGGTTGATTTGCACTGTGTTTTGCTTTACTTTTCTTTGGGGTACAGTGGCTAATTTCTATGGAGAGAAATAAAAACTGTCCAATCTCAGGCTAAATGATGCCCTAAGCTGAAGAAGAGTAAGGGTTGGAATGCAGGAGAAAGCCCAACCTCGGGAGGATGCCTCCACACTCTTGCACACCAGCAAGGCAGCTGGCCTTTCTAGAGAACTGCCTTACTCAACAGTCATACCAACTGCAGTGTGAGCAGTATCTGTGTTAAGGCCATGGGTAATGCTAATGCTGCTGCAATTGCTCCCTCCCTCTCTCCCTCCTTCCCTCTCTCCCTCTCTCTCTCCTTCCCTCTCTCCCTCCCTCTCTCCTCATCCTCCTTCCCTCTCTCCCTTCCTTTCTCCCCCCTTTTCTTCCTTCCTCCCTTCCTTCCTTTCTCCCCTACATCCAGAATGAATGGAAATACTACATTTTACATAAAGGTTAGTGAAGATGTAACTGGCAGGGGGAGAGGGGTGCAAATTCATGAGCCTGCTGAATTCTATCCATCAACTTGAGCTGAAAGCCCAAGGGCTGCTCTGAAAGCAAGCCCATGAGCAGAGGTGATGCACGCTTAAATTGGGGCAAGGTTGTAAGTAGTCCCAATGTAATGGGACAGGTAACTTTAGCAAGAGGGTGGACATGAGTGGTCATCTAAGGGAAAGCCAAGCTGGAGGCTGAGATGGATGGGATGAGAAGGGATGCAGAAGCTGATGATGGTCCTGGGAAATTCTTCATCAAGACACGTGGGAGAGGGGTACAGCCAACTGGCAGGGAGAGGTTGATGATGGCTTTATAAGGGAATGTGGGTGTTTCTCCTATAGAATTCAGCCCACTGCACTTCAAATGCCCACCCAACCAAGTGCAGTGGGAGCAGTCCTAGGAAAGACTAAAATTGTCCCTTCACCTTTCATTTGAAATGCTAGAATTGAGGATGAATCTACTACCCATCTTCATCCTGAATCAATTTAAAATGCAACACCCTTTGAGATAGCAGTGACAAGTTGAGACTCCCTTAACCAAAATGTAGACCAGAAATATTTTGGATTTTGTCATATTTTATAATATTTCCATATGCATAATGAAATATCTTTGAAGACAGGTCCTAAGTCTAAACACAAAATTCACTTATGTCTCACTCGTGCCTATGTACATAGCCTAGGGGTGATTCTGTACAATGTTTTGAGTGAGCTTGCTCTTTGACTGGCACCCAAAATATAAAGTCACGTATGGGATTTTCCACTAGTGGCATCATGTTGATGCCCAAACAGTTTTGGACTTAGGGCTGGAGAGATGGCTCAACCAGTAGAGGGCTTGCTGTGGAATCATGAAGACCTGAGTCTGGATCCCCAGAACCCAGGTAAAGGCCAGGCATGGTGGCCTGCACCTGTAGCCCCAGAGCTAGGGGGATGGAGACAAGCTGATCCCTGGAGCTCATTGGTCATCCAACCTAGACAAATTGATGAATGTCAGGTTCAGCAAGAGACCTTGTCCCTCAAAGATTCACAAAGGGGACTGAAGAGATGGCTCAGTGGTTAAGAGCACTGACTGCTCTTGAAGAGGTTCAATTCCCAGCACCCACATGGCAGCTAACAACCATCTGTAACTCCAGTTCCAGGGGATCTGACACCCTCTCTGACCTCCATGGGCACTGTATGACATGGGTACACTTACACACATGCAGGCAAAATACTCATATACATAAAATAAAAATTACAAAAATTCACAGTGGAGAGCAGTTGAGGAAAGACACCCGAGCTAGAACCCTGGCCTCCATGAGCATGAGCACACATATGCACCTGCACACACTCACACTAGCAAGTACATACTGTACACATACAATACACCACCTCCCCATATCACATAAATAAAACAAACAAAAGATAAGGGTAGTAGTGCACACCTGTAATCCCAGTGCAGGGGAAGGAGAGCCAAGAGGATCCCTGGGACTCACTGGTCAGTAACCTGGCCAAATGGATGAGCTCCAGGTTCAGTGAGAGACCTTGTCTCAAAACATAAGGTAGAGAGTGATTGAGGAAAAACACCTGGTGTCAAGCTCTGGCCTTCATACTCATGCACACTCATGTGCACACGCACATGCACATACACATAGGAACACATACATACACACACAAAATTGGATTTTAGGGCCAGACATGGTGACACACACCTTTAATCCCAGTAGTTGGGAGGCAGAGGCACGTTGATCTCTGGATATTGAGGCCAGTCTAGTCTACATAGCAAGGCCTAGGCCAGCTGGGGCTGCAGAGAGATGCTCTCTCAAAGCAAACACACAAAATTGGATTTTAGAGAATTTTGAGGCTTTCAGATTTTTGGATTGATGAATGTTCAACTTTTTATTTACATTTTAGCCTGAATGATTTTATCCATACTTCTCTGAGAATATCAGGACAATTTGATCAAGTTAGATGGACTGAAGGAAAGAGGTCCCCACTGACAGACTAGCAGAAAATTCCCCTTTCTATGCCTCTCTTGCCTGGACTGGGCTGTTCTATGTCCTGCCCCCTCCCTCAAGGCACTCTCTGGTTGAAAGACACTGGGTCCCACTCTAAGAATGGTGAGTACAAAAAGGAATCAAAGAAGGGTGTCCCTAAGGAATGTGTGTGCAAGGGACAGGTGGCGGGAGGCCAGTTGGATCCTACTTAACAGGTTTATCTACCTGTCTGGAGCTCCAAAGACACTCTTAGGTGAGAGCCTGGCATTACCTGTGGACTCCTTGCAGCCAAGAGAGAACTCAAGGTCTGAAGTTCTTACCCTGGTTCCTTCTCTGATGTAAATGATGAAAAGTTCCTCTGATCCCCTAAGTTATTAGAGAAAGGAAAGGGACTGTCAACAGCCTATATACCTTGAGGGTTTTTTCTGATTACAAATGTAAAACCGAGGCTGGAGAGATGGCTCAGCAGTTAAAAGCACTGGCTGCTCTTCCAGAGAACCAGGGTTCGATTCCCAGCACCCACATGGCAGCTAGCAACTGTCTGTAAGTCCAGTTCCAGGGGATCCAACACTTTCTTCTGACCTCCATGGGCATTGCACAACATGGGTGCACTTACATATCATGCTGGCAATCCACTCATGTACATAAAATAAAAATAATGAAATAATTATTTTTATTTTTTGGTCTTTTTTGAGACAGGGTTTCCCTGTAGCCCTAGCTGACCTGAAACTCACTATGTAGACCAAGGTGGACTTGAATTCACAGAGAATCACCGGCCTCTGCCTCTGGAGTACTAGGATTAAAGGCGTGCACCTAAATGAAATTAAAAAAAAAAAAAAAAAAGATGCAAAACATTATTTTGAGACTGAATGCATTGACCACATTTCCTTCCAGTCCAGTTCCCATGCATTTGTTACGTGCCTGCACTCTCACCTACCAAACAAAGGCATGCATTTGGGCATCTTGCTTTGAAACCAAGCCAAGCAAAACAAAAGAGCATAGGTTGTAGCATACACCCTTACAGTGTGAGAAAGGCCTGAAAGGATGCATACCGGACTATGGGATTGTGGGAAGCATTGAAGAACTTTCACTTTTTACCTTACTGACTTTTGAATTCTTTGTAAAAGTTCTATTACTGTTAAAGATAAAATTAATTTTTCACATTAGCATATAAAATAATGGGTTTCATTATAAAGAAAAAATTATTCACGTCACCTGTTGAAGACGGAGAGGCAGACTTTATTCAATGTGATAGGTACAGGGACCATCAGAGTGAGAGAAGAGGAGAGAGTGTTAGCACAACTCTAACTCCAATAAGGACAAATGGGAATTTATAGCCAGGGAGCTGGGTAGGGGTGAGTGGGTGGGGAAGGAAATATCAATATGGAGTTTCTAGCTAAACAGATGTGATGGAATCCTTGCTGAAGGCAGATGAGGATAAGATGCCAAGGGTAGAAAAGTGCCAAGGTGAGGAATCTATGCTAAGCTGACCTTGCAGAATTATTTTTTCTTTGACAATTTCATACACCTGTATACTGTATTTGGTCCTTTTCTCCCCGAATTACTCTCTTACCCTGTCTCATCACTCTCCCATACCCCCAGTCCCTTCTTCCTTCCAACAATTCCCCCTCCTACTTTCCTGTCAGTTACTGTTTGTTTTTGTGCCCACTGAATTGAATTAGGGTTGCTTGCATACTTAGGGGGTTATTTACTGGGGCAAGAGCAACTTACCAGTGACTGTACCACTGGAAAAAATGACTCCTCCTCCTCCCAGCAACTAGTAACTTGGCAGGATTTTTGAACAAATTGAATTTTGCAAAGGCAGAAGAGGGAGTTCATAAAAGGACTTGGAGGGTATGGAGAGACGGCAAAGTAGTTAAAGAAACTGGCTGCTCTGCAGAGGACCCAGGTTTGGTTTCCAGCACCAACATGGAGGCCAACCAACCCTCTGTAACTCCAGTTCCAGGGGATCCAACGCCCTCTTCTGGCCTCTGAGGGTACCAGGCATGCACGTGGTGCACAGACATACATGTAAACAAAACTCTCATACACATAAAATAAAAATAAACGCATCTTTTAAAAAAATCACAGTCTCTTTCTGTCAATAGATTTGCATGAAAGGGATTTCACATGTCACCCCATCATCACTGTCCATCAAGATCAGTGGAGGTTTGCACCTCCAAAGTGGAAGTTTGAGACTTCTTTGCAAGAGAGGCTTACTGAAGACATCTGATGCTTCCTCCAGTTCTGTTATCTGTACACAGTTTATTTGAGCTGCCTTTATGTCTACTTGAATGAAGGAGAACATATTGATGACAACTTCAAAGTTCTCCATATGACATCTTTGCCATCTAATTTCTTGAAACAATTTACTTTAGGATCCATTTTAGGATGGATGATTTGTCTATTTCTGTTTCTGACAGCCCACTTCTCTTAACATGAGTTCAGATCACATTCCTTCCAAGAGACAGTACCAAATGAGACTTAGAGAGAATACCTTAGAATGGTTCAAGTTATAAAAACTACAACTGTCCAGTCAAATATCCTCTCATTTTAAAAACATGGCTCTGAGATGTGCCCTCCACCTTTATATCTGGCCTCTCAATTTTAATGTAAATGCATACATTCAAAATTTAAAAAAAAAAAAAGGGACTTGGAGCCTGGCTCTAATTTTGGTCAGAGAGTCCTATTGCTGCTGCAACAAATGACCACAGACTTCATGGCTTAAAATAACACAGTTTGATTTGAAATGGTCTCGTTGGTAACTAAGATGCTGGAAGAACCACATTGGTTTTTTTTTTAAGATCATTAATTTTATAATTTTATTTTATGCGTATGTGTTTGCCTGCACATGTATATGTGTGCGCTACGTGCATGCCTGGTGTCTTCAGGGCCCAGAAAAGGTTGCTGAATCCCCTGAAACTGGAATTCCAGAGGGTTGTTAACCACCACGTGGGTGCTAGGAACCCACGTCCTTTGCAAGAGCAGCCACTGCTCTTAACAGCTGAGCCATCTCTCCAGCCCTAGGGCTGCATTTTGACTTTGGAGACTTGAAAGGAGACTCTTGTTCCTTGGCTCTGGAGGACTGTCCACCTGCTAGGCACATGGCCCTCATCTGTCTTCAGAGCCAGCCTTCCATCCTTCTGATTGCTGCTTCCATCAGCATAGCTGCTTCTCTGACTGTCCCACCTCCCTCTCACTTACAAGGGACCTTGTGATTACACTGAACCCATTAGATGACCCACGACAAACTCTCTGTTTCAAAGTCCTTAATTCAACCACCTATAAGGTCTACTTTTCCATGTAAGGTAACAAGTTTACAGGTTCTGGAAAACAGGAAGTAACTTTTGGGTGAATTGGAGTCATTTTTCTTTCTTTTTAAGAAATTTCTAGGCATGTGCCACTACATTTGGACCATTTTATTATTTTAAACTCTATTATTATTATTGTGTGTGTGTTTGATGTGTGTGCATAGGCATGCACATACCACTGAATGTGTGTGGAGGTCAGAGAACAACTTTGTGGAGTTAGTTCTTTCCACCTTTATGTAGGTCCCAGGGATTGAACTCAGATCATAAAGCTTTACTTGGCAAGCACTTTATCTGACGAGCTATTTCATCACCCTACAGTGTTGGAGTACAGGTACTCAAGGCTATGTAGATGCTGGAGATTTGAACTTAGGTCTTCATACTTGCACAGCAAGCACTTTGTTCCAGTGGACCATCTCCAAACCTTTAATTCTTCTTTGGTTATTTATCTAGATTAGAATACGAAGTATTGGGCTTCATCCCAGCATCTTCACACTTAAATGTCTTAGACTCTGTTCTCAATCATTCCCCTCCCCCTCTGCCCTCCCACGTGCCCCCTCTAGCTGGTTTGTTTTCTTTTTTTCAGCTAGTCTTCCTTTCTGTTTTCCTATTTCATGCATTCCTTCACCCTATTTCCCACTGCCTGTAGATCTCTTCCTCCCTGGCTGTGGCGATGGCTCAGTGGGTGAGAGCACTTATCCCCAAGCTTCATGACCTGAGTTTCATCCTCAGAACACACAAGTGGAAAAGAAATGACTCTGCAAGTTGTCTTTGACCTCTAACATGAATATTGTAGCATATACCATCCCCTACTCCCAATAAACAAAAATGAAAAAAAAACCTTCCTCTCCTCTCATGGTCCCCTTTCCATTTCTGTGGCCTACAAACATACATATATAAACATGCATATATTTTAGTTTCCTCAAATGAGAGAAAATGTATTTGCCTGAATCTCCAAATAGGCCTTTGAAAAAATACATTTTTTTTTTTTTTGTCTTTTTGAGACAGTGTCTCCCTGTGGCCCGGCTGACCTGGAACTCACTATGTAGACCAGGCTGGCCTTGAACTCCCAGGGATCTGCCTGCCTCTGCCTCCCGAGTGCTGGGATTAAAGGTGTGCATCACCATGCCCAGCAAAAAAAAAAAAAAAGTAACAGCTTCATTGAGATATAATTCATATATCATACAGCCTACTCATTTAAAGTATAAACTCAATGGCTTTTAGCTTTGCTCATCATTTTAATAATTTTTGTGGGGGGGATGGGGGGCAGGGTTTCGCCCCCAGTACCAAGTGAAAAAAGACAGAAAATGCTCTAAGATTTTAAAAATGTATTTGTTTTTGTTGGGGAAACTTTGGGTGTTTGGCTAGAACTCAGGGCTAGAGGAGGAGCCGGTGGGAAAACACTGATCTGAGTCAAGGTGCCTTCTTGCCTTGTCCTCTACATAACCCTGATCATACTTCTAAAGGGCACACAGTAAACAAGAGAAATCAATACAAGGCTCTAGTCAATTCTGGGCTCTCCCTGCCACCTACCTGTGCAGAGACACCTGCTTGGCCCTTCACAAACCCAAGCCAGGTTCTTTCAGCTGAGGCTGCATGGGTACTACCTCACATCAACTCCTGCCAAACCGGCTGCATAAAGGAAAGGCAGTGGGGTCTCTGCCAGTTCTGTAGGGCACCTATCCTACCTCACAACAAGCCATAAAAACATCTTCCATTTGGCTGTGGGAGGGCTGGCTGAAGGTTTCAGGGCTGAGCCAGTGAAGTATGTGCCAAATCTGGAGTGTGTTGCACCAGAGCGGTGTGTGGGTGATTCCTCAGGCATCTACAGGTGTGGGATCAGGGTATGAGAGATGGGTGTGGGTTAGGTGGTGAAGAATGAGAGACTGGAGCAGGGAGGTTAGGTGGGGCTATAGAGGTGGGCAAGGGTGGGAAAGAATTCATTCAAATGGGGCCCTGGCTGGGCTTGGACATAGTCCTAAGGTCAGTGGCAATGGCTTAGAATCCTTTTTAGGACATAGCCTCCTTTGAGAATCTGATGCATGGGGAGGGAAGAACATACCCACAAGCACACAGTCATGTGCACTGTCTATAAATTCTAAAGAGTCAGGGGGTTTTGGAACTGAGAAGGCTCACCCAAGGTTAGGATTAAGATTCTGGTTCACACTAGTTCACAGGAAATTTTAAGAAAAAAAATCTTAAAGCAGATTGTAAGAATGTCAAGTCAGAAATTGAAAGAGGCTAGTAGGTTTGGGAATTGAATGTCAAAGTCCTCTTATTCTCCAAATGCTTTCTTTTCTTCCAGTTTTTATTTGGAAAATGTTTCAATTTGCCAGAAGTTGAAAACTCATGGGCTCTTCTGTTTGTTTTGTGACAAGGGCTTGCTATGCAATTCAGGCAGGCCTCGGAGATCTTGACCCTCCTGCCTCTCAGTCCCAAGTGCTGGAATTACAGGCATTTACTGCCACACACACTTTCAGGTATTTTATTTACTTAGCTGTCAACCAGTTGTGCCATCTTCCATGTATAGTTATTCTTTTGGGAACCTACATGGTTTTTTTGCAAAATCACTTGAGAATAAATTGCAGAAATTATAATACTTCATCTCTATAATGTTTGGCATGTGTGTGGTGACCTTCAGGGTTTCTTTTGTAACCAACATGGAGCAGTACCATGTTCACTGAAGGTATCTTGGCTGTAGCAAGTACTAGGTGACCTGGTGGTGAGCACCCCACTCTCGTTCTCATGCTGTTTTCACAGGAGGGGGACAGACGATGAATCAGGAAAGAATTCATTGTCAAGCTGCAGTTCTATGAAGGATGTGGACAAGTTGCTGAGAGACAGAAGTATCAACTCCAGATAAAGTGGCCTTTAAGGTGAGACTTGAAAAGGAAAACAGAGTCAGGGGTGAGAAGGCAGAAGTGCCCCTGGCCAAGTTTAAAGACAAGAAGGAACTGAAAGAGGGCCTGCTGTGGTCTCAGGGAAGGAAGAATGATAGGGTTTAATAACAGCATGGGCACTTAATATCTTAATACTGAACACAGTCCTAAGTGTTTGCATAGTTTATTTTAATTCTCTACCCAGCTCTGTGGAGTAGGTGCCATTACTGGGTTATGCTACAAAATCTGAAGCACAGAGAGGCAAAGTCATTGGCACAAATTCACATAACTTGTAAGCTGCAGAGCTGGGATTCAAACCTGGGTAATTAGGTATATGAAGAAAGAGGGAACAAAGTCTCATCTAGAAAACAGTGTGAAAAGGATTTGGAGTCAGAATAACCCCGGCTGGGAAAAGAAGATTCTTTATTAACAGAGCCTGGTGTAGGGAGCCTGGTGTGGTGGCACACACCTTTAATCCCAGCAGAGCCAGGTGGATCTTTGTGAGATAGAGGCCAGCCTGATCTACATAGCAAGTTTCAGGCCAGCTGGGGCTACAAGGAGACCTTGTCTCAAAAAAAAAAAAAAAAAAAAAGAAAAGAAAATTAAAAAAAGATCCAGAAGATCAAAGAAAGAAGAATATTTGAGGCTTAAAAAGGCAGTGACCCATCATCCCTAACCTCTAGCCTGTCCCTCCCGGCAGAATTCTCCTACCTGCTCCCAAACAAAACCCAGATATTTACAGTCTCAAAGTATCTCCCACAAATTACTGATTAGATGCAAAGGAGAAACCACCTGGCCGACTCTAGTTTACCCAAGTACCCCAAGAGGCATCTCGGAGAACTCTCAGAGAAGCCCTGGAAAGGAATTTGGGGGAGGACACAGAGAGAATGGGAAGTCTTGGGGTTGAAGTGGTCTGCGGATGGTAGGGTGGAGTCCAGCGGGGGAGGAGAAGGTAAAGGGAGGGGGAAAGTTTGAGGTGAGGTGAGGTGAGGTGAGGTGAGGTGAGGTGGGAGGTGGGGCGGGACTTGGGTCAGGCCAGGGTCGGCCTGGGAGGTCCCGGTGAGTGGACACGAGGTGGCTGAACTCTGCTGAAAGGGGCAGCAGTCGAGGGGGAGGACCCCAGGTGGGGAGCCGGGGCCAGCCACTGTGCCCAGTAGGCGGCGGCCACGGTCCCCCCGCGCTGCAGGGGGCGCTGTGGGCCCGGGAGGCCCCGGGTTGGGCCGCGGCCGCTCCTGGCGAGTGCGGCCCCTTTTCCGGGTTTCCTCACCCTCCTTCTCCTCCGCCTCCTCCTCCTCCTCCTTCTTCGCCGCAGCGGTCGCCGCCGCTGCCCCTTTTCTGGCCGG
>NW_008340047.1:142452-184203 GCF_000622305.1 Nannospalax galili
CCGAACCCGGCCGGCCGCTCGGCCTCGGGGCTGGCGGGGAGGCCCAGCCCCTGTCGCACGTGTCGCCGGCCTCCCCAGCCCGGCCGGCCGGGCCCGCCCCCGGTGTTGCACCCTTGGGGAAAAGTGTAGGGTCGGGGGACCAGAGGCTGAGCGAGCCGGGGAGCTACCCTTCTCCCCGCACTTTGGGGTTTATCTCGGGGTGGGAAGTCAACAGCTGTCCTCCGGAGCTATTAATTAGCCCGGCTTCTTAGTTTTCTGAAATGAGGCTGGGTGGGAGGAACATATTTGAAAAGATGCAGATTCTCAAAAGGCTGTGGCTCCCTAAAGCGAGTGAAATGGGAGGCAGTTGCTGTGGGGCCGCAGGCGGGAGTGGGGGTGGGGGTGGGGTCACCCTGGTACCGCCAGGGTGGGGTGCTAGATTGGTCCAGAGGGCCGCTAGCTACCCCATCTCCCCAGGTTAGAAGGGATCAATTAGGTTAGAAGCTCTGCGGAGTGAAGGGAGCCAAGCTTGTGTTGTAGCTTTCATTTAGGGAATGAGTTGTGGCATGATGTATGGATACTTCCAAGTGCTTGATTAATGGAAGCGGCTGGGCGGGTGTAGTGGACATAGGCTTGCTTAATCCCAAATCCTGGCATTTATGTGTGTCTCTTGCCTTTCACAGTAATCAAGATGATTACCAACTGGTTCGAAAACTTGGTCGGGGCAAGTATAGTGAAGTATTTGAGGCCATTAACATCACCAACAATGAGAGGGTGGTTGTAAAAATTCTCAAGGTGAGTGTCCTATGAGTGGCATGTAACATTTTCCCCCACAGGACAAAAGAACATAAAGTGCTCAGTTTATGTATGTTCTGGAGGGAAGCCCTCCACTTCTCCTAACCCCTTTTCCTGTGAACTTTGTAGGAAATGTGCAGATTGGTCTCAAACCTGCCTTTGGTAGATCTGGAATATTTAAAGTAAATTCTGTGCTCCCCAAACAAAACTTTTGAAAGGGCTCTATTTGGTACAGAATTAATAGGTATGCCCAAGGGAGAAAAGTATTTGAATGGAGATTCTGTCAGTATAGGCTCCTTGAGCATTGTGCCAAAAACTGGAGTCACTTCAGAGATAAATTTGAAACCTAGAATGCAGGGAAACTCCCCCAGTGGATAATCACATTTCCTTTGGCAGAAACATTTCAGGTGGGATGGATGTAGTGAGCCATTTGTGCTGGGAAGCCTTTATTTTTTATCAGCTAGTAAAAACGAAATTTGGAGTAATAGAAGAGTAGGTTTCTACACACTGAAATAACTGCAACAGAACTGTCTAATGTCTGGTGTAGCCCTCTCAAGTTGATAATGTCATGGGTTTTGTTATCACTCACGTGAAGACATGATCTTAATGGGCATGAAGAGTTAGCCAAGTTTCCCTTCAGGTGATTGTAGCTTTAATACTGTTATACAGGGTGTACTACAAAGTAATCCTTGGAATCTGAGTGGTTCCTCATATTGTTAGATCATTGAGTGTTTATACATGTCATTTAGTGACAGACTAAACACTGGAGAGTTATAATAACTTTGAGATGTATGTAATTTTCCCCCTGGCCTGATGGAAGGTCTATGGAATAAGAAAGTGGAATGGAAAAGCTATCCTTGTGTGCTAGGACAGCTCTATGGATAGTCCCCATTTAATATGTAGTGACAGACTTAGCTTTCTATGAGTCATCCAGTGCTGTTGCTCCTTACCATCCTAGCCTAGTGATAAAGGAGCAGCATTGCCGTGGAGAGGGACAGGTGATATTGCCTCTGCTGTCCAAGACACTGGGATGAGATGTAAGGAACCATGTTGAAGATGGAGCTCCACTAAATAGAAGTTGTGCCTGGAAGATCTAGAGCTATGTGGGTTTTTTGTTTGTTTTTAAGCAAAAATAGCGAAATGTTTCCTTCAAGGAAGTTGCTGGAGGAAAACATACAATTCTTTTATGTATGTGAGCATAAATGCTTTTAATAGAAGCTGCTTCAGATCTTAAGTAACATATAAACTATAGTTGGGAATATCCACATTCCATTGCTGTACATTCAGAGGAATGGATTGCCAGGTCTAAAGCAGTTCCAGAGAAATGCCTAAATTTTTGTGCAATCATGTTCTTAGAATATGTGCAGTTTCCTGTGATGAGTTTTTTGAATGCAGTAGGTCTCAGGTGTATGTGTGAGTGCCAGTGTGTTCATTTAGGAAACATCGGATGGCTTCTCAGTCATTCTTGGGAAAACTTCATAGGGTTAGTTGCCTGACTGTTTTTCCTCTGCTCTAAAGAGTCTCGGCGTATATTTAAGAGAGCCCACTATGGAAGCTGCTACAGATGATTTTTGTAAACAGTAGTCCTAGGCACAGAGAAAAGTGCCTGACATCTTTAGGTTGAACTGACCCTTCAGAACTCTTCTTCTCTTTCTTCATGTCTCTGGCTGCTCGTTTTAGCATTGAATTGTAGGATTGAACATAGTAAGTTCCAGGTTTCTGGGATGAGACTTGGGAGGCCCTGTTGATGCTCTAGTTAATGGAGTGTTTGTTTCTTTTTGACATGGTTTCTTTTCACAGTGCAGCCTGAACCACCATGCTTCAACTGGTGAAAACTATACCAGTTGTTTTTCAAAACCCTGTGGCATTTCTTTGCAGGTTTTATTCCTTTGGAAGGATACAGTAAGAAACCACTAATGATATTATTGTGGTTTTGTTAATATAATGGATTAAAAGTACTATTTTTCAAAAAGATCAAAGTCTTTATCCAAAGTTATGTTCTTTTATTCAAATAAGTTAAAGTTAAGACTATACCTACCTCCTATTGTGATATTTGTTCATGGGAAATTAAGCCCTTAACAGTACCAGCTGCTGAATTTGGAGGAATCTAGGAAAGGCTGCCTTTCCAGACAAGCTTACTGTATTTCATTTGGAGCTTGAGACACAAGGCTCTTGCACTCGACATTTCATATCAGTCTTTTCCCTTTTGTCAGAATAGCTGGATGCTGAGTGATGGAGGACTTTTATTTCATTTACATATAAGATTTCTAAATATTTTATTGGTCAGAATATATTGAGATTCTTGAGACTTTACAAATTTGAAAGCTGGTAAGGGAAAGTTTTATGGCTTATCCTGAGGTGACATTCTGAGCTCAAATCCTAAAACTTTCTAATCAGTAGAGAGATTGTGTTTTCTTTTTCTCTTTTTTTATTTTTTTGATTTTATTTTTTTTTGTCTTTTTGAGACAGGGTCTCCCTGTAGCCCCAGCTGGCCTGGAACTCGCTATGTAGACCAGGCTGGCCTTGAACTCACAGAGATCTGCCTGCCTCTGCCTCCCGAGTGCTGGGATTAAAGATGTGCGCCACCACGCCCGGCTTTTTTTTGATGTTTTTAAGACATGGTCTTTCTGTTGCACCAGCTGGCCTGGAACCCACTATGTACACCAGGTTCACACTTGAACTCACAGAGATCTGTCTGTCTCTGCCTCCCAAGTGCTGGGATTAAAGGTGCGCACCACCACGCCTGGCCCATCTTTTTTTCTTTTTCATCAGAAATTATTTCTAGGAAAAGGGTGAAATGGTAAAAAAGGTTATACAACAGAACAGAACACTACTTCTGTGTCAAAATTTCATCTTTTGATTCTGAGCAGTCAGTTCCTGAGATCCTTCAGAGTTCTTTTCAGAAAACTGTATGGAGAAGTAAGAGTACTGTGACTATGGGTCTCGGCACTTCCTGGGGCTCTTGAGAGCTTCCAAATTAAACAGCTATTTCTTGAGGGGCTGGAGAGATGGCTCAGCGGTTAAGAGCACCAACTGCTCTTGCAGAGGACCCGGGTTTGATTCCCAGCACCCACGTGGCAGCTATGAACCATCCTTAACTCCAGTTCCGGGGAAATCCAAAGTCTTCTGACTTCTGTGGCATTGCATGATACGGGTGCATTCACATACATGCAGGCAATACACTCATACATATAAAATAAAAATAATAAAATAAAATATTTTTTTAATGCTGTTTCTTGAGTAGTTGTCAAGAGCAATACTTTCTTTAAAAACAACCAGTGTGCCAGGCATGATGGCGCACGCCTGTAGCCCCAGCACTTGGGAGGCAGGGGCAGGCAGATCTCTGTGAGTTCAAGGCCAGCCTGGTCTACGTAGTGAATTCCAGGCCAGCTGAGGCTATAGGGAGACCCTGTCTCAAAAAGACCAAAAAAAAACCCAAAAAACTGTTTTGAACTAGTGCTACAGTGACTTAGAAGTTCCCATGTAAGGGTTACTGCTGATAAAATTACTTAATATTATAAACAACTTGGCTACCCATTCCCCCCTCCTTTTGAAATTAATTCTTGAGTTAAAACAATGGTGCTATTAAAATCTGTTTTATAACATGTTAGCACATTTGTAGGGTTTTTTGGTCTTACTGTGGCGGTGTTGGCTAGGGTTGTAGTAGAGCATTTGTCTAGCAAGCGTGAGGTCCTAGGTCCAGTCCATAGCACCTCTCTCCTAAACTTGGCTACCCATTCCCCCCTCCTTTTGAAATTAATTCTTGAGTTAAAACAATGGTGCTATTAAAATCTGTTTTATAACATGTTAGCACATTTGTAGGGTTTTTTGGTTTTAATGTGGTGGTGTTGGCTAGGGTTGTAGTAGAGCATTTGTCTAGCAAGCGTGAGGTCCTAGGTCCAGTCCATAGCACCTCTCTCCTAAAAAAACAAAATTCAGGTTCTCAGGAGGAAGATTAGCATTGATTAACTCTTGATTAGTTACAGCTTGGTCAGCTGTCTTTGTATTATGTCAAAATGGTGGTGTCTTCATGCCGAAGAAGTGTTTTCTGTTCTCTGAGAGTGGGCCTCTTACTCTTTGATAAGGCATATGTACCAAGACATACGGCAGCACAGTAGTGGTTATGTTTTTTGTGAATTCTAGTTTTAGCAAATGTCTCGTGATATAAGTATAGTTAACACGGTATTAAAAGTATTAGTAACATTAAAAGTACTATAGATGTTAGGAATTTGATGTGAACTGGCCAGTGCTATTTGTAATGTTGATGTTATAGTGTTACATGTGAAGAGTATGGTTACCCTGTGTCAAACAGAATCACAGAATGTGGTCCCTTAGACTCCACTAGAACCCAGTCCTTTCTGCAGGTGAAGCAGCACCCAGAGGATACAATTTGCTTTAGTAACAGAGTGAGTACTGGCCCTGGCACAGGACTCTGCGTATCTTCGACTCTGGGTAGATGTGAGGGGCATGGCACATGTGTTGGATGTTTGACTTCTTTTTAATTCATCTTTTTTATTATTTTTATTTTTGTGTGTATGAGTGTATTGCCTGCATGTGTGTAAGTGCACCCATGTCATGCAATACCCTCGGAGGTCAGAAGAGAGTGTTGGGTCCTCTGGAACTGGAGTTATATACGGTTGTTAGCCACCATGTGGGTGCTGGGAATCAAACCCGGCTCCTTTGCAGGAGCAGTCAGTGCTCTTAACCACTGAGCCATCTCTCCAGCCCTAAATTAATTTTTTTGTGTCTGAGTGTTTTGCCTGCATATTTGTAAATGCACATCATGCATACAGTGCCTGCAGAGGCCACAAGAGGGCATCACATTCCCTGGACCAGGTTAATAGCTACCATGTGAGTGCTGGGAACCAAGCCTGGGTCCTGGAAGAGCAGCCAGTGCTTAACTGCTGAGCTCTCTCTCCAGCCCCTTGACTTCTTAATATACTGAATTGTACTGGAAGAATTAAAGAACGTTCATTGGAAATTACTTCAGGTAATTTTTGAAGTTAATTTCCTGAAGGGAAGAGCTTGATTTTGGTGGTTGCAGGTGGGTGTTGGGGTAGATACAGACCCAGAGGATTTAAGGTAGGGCTTTCTGTGTGTCCCCATCAGCACATTTACTGTACATGGGGCACTCTGCTTTACTCTCTTGCTTTGAAGCCTTGGCAGTCTTCTGTGGGCTTTTTGTTTGTTTATTTGTTTTGTTTTAATTTTTTTCCTTATTACATTTATATTGGTGGGTGAGGGACATGTGCCATGGTACACATGTAGAAGTTCAAGGATGACCACGTGTGTCCCAGGGATTAAGCTCAAGTCTTCAGGTTTGATGTAAGCACCTTTGCCCACTGAGTCAGTGTGTTTAGACCCTTTCAATCAATATGATGCTCCCAAGTCTCATATAATCACTTGCCAGATTTGAGATGTATGGTTTTATCCCTTTAATATATTAGAGTTAATTTGAGAACGAACTGTGTGTGAAAGGAATATCTTGGTAGAGAGTACCTATTCTTATATGGGGAGCAAGTTTCCATGTGGTATTTAGAATCTAATTTCCAGATCTGCCACTTCATAATCTAAGTGGTATGCTGTAAGGTGTGCTTAAAGAGGGCAGAAGGCTTGAGTTCTAGTTCTTCTAGAGTCTTCATTCATAACTTTTGACTGTTTTCTCATCTGTGAAATAGGATCATATGAAATACAGATAGATGGGTAGGTAGCTGATAGTATTTTCATAATCCCTAGTGCCTTTCTTTCCAGAGTGTGCCTAGGAAGCAGCTGCTAGAATTCAAATGTCAAGTCCAATACTTAGCTCTATGACATTGAACGGTTATTTAAATTCTCTGTGTCCTGGATAAAATTGCAGGAATTCACTTCAGAGGATTAAATATGCTTAGTAAGCCTAGCATTGAGAGAGCAGTACAAGATAGTTGTAATAACACTGATACAGTTGGACCTAAGTGAACAATTTTGGAAGCAGAACCAATAGTCCAAAAGGTGGTAGTAACATTCACTTGGTAAGATTAAAAGGCTCTGGCTCTGTGCTTTGCCTTTTCCTCCTCTTTATTGTGTATAATACATAGAACTCTTACCTGTTATCACTATTTTTAAGCATTTAGTTCCATGGCATTAAATACATATTATTAAATTCATAATTCTGTGGAACCATTACCACCATCCAACTACATAGCTCTTTTCATCTTGTAAAACTGAAACCAAACCCATTAAATAATAGCTCCCCAATCCTCCCTCTCCCCAGTTCCTGCACCATTCATGGTTTTGACTAGTCCCAGTATCTCATAGAAGTGAAATCACAAAGCATTTGTCTTATATCTGGCTTACCTGACTTAACAGGATGCCTATAAATTCACCCATGCATATGCCACAATTTCCTTTTTCCTGGGGCCTGTAATCCCTGCACTTTGGGCCCTGAGACAAAAAGATTGCCTTGAGTTTCAGGGAAATTTGGGTTACAGAGTGAGACCCTATTTCAAAAACTTTAAAAAAAAGGAAAGAATTTCTTTTTAAGGATAAGTAATGCTCTGTTGTGTATGTATTGCACATTTTGCCTGTTCATTCATCCATCAGTAGACATAGATCACCCACATGTTAGTGTCATGAATAGAGCTGCTTTGAACTTGAATATATAAAGACTTCTTTGACACCCTTCCTTGCTCTTGGGTATATGTTTAGCGGTCAATTGGTGGTTCATCTGGTAATTGATCTATTTATAGATGGCGTCTCCATACATTGCCCAGCTGACTCAATCTCATGATTTCTCCTGCCTCGGTCTCCTGAGTGCTAGAATTGCAGGCCTGTGCCACCATGCTTGGCTGTTTTTATTTTTTTGAGAAACTGCATGGTGACTGTCCCACTTTACATTGCTAGAACAGTGTGTGAGGGTTCTTGTTTCTCTGTGTCCTCATCAACACTTGTGTGGTTTTAGTTTTCTGTGTTGTATTTCTTTTGTTGCGTGCTTTTTTAAAATTTTTATTATTTTTAAAAATTATTTGTATGCATCTGTCTGTGTATGTGTACATGAGTGCAGATACCCTCAAAGGTGTCAGATCCCCCAGGCAGGAGCTGGAGTTACAGGTGACTGTGAGCCACTGACATAGGTGCTAGGAATAGAACTCAGGTCTTCTGCAAGAGCAGGGAGTACTCTGAACTGCCAAGCCATCTCTTCAGCCCCTTTTTTTGTTTTGTTTTGTTTGAGACAGCATTTCCCTGTAACCCAGCTGGCCTGGAACTTGCTATGTAGGCTGGCCTGGATCTCACAGAGATCGGCATTTGTCCACCTTTCCTCTGCTGTCATACTGGGATTGAAGGCGTGCACCCCCATGCCCAGCCTTTCTATTCCTTTTTTGTTTTATTTTATGTGTATGAGTGTAATGCCTGCATGTATGCAAGTGCACCCGTGTTATGAGATGCCCACAGAGGACAGAAGAGGGCATCAGGTCCCCTGGAACTAGTGTTCCAAACAGTTGCTAGCTGCTATGTGGATGCTGGGATTTGAACCTGGGTCTTCTGTAAGAGCAGCCAGTGTTCTTAATTGCTGAGCCCTCCATTTTATTTCTGAGGCAGATTCTCACCAGCTGATCTTGAACTTATGATTCTCCTGCCTCTCCACCTCCTGAGTGCTAGGATTAGAGGTTTGTACCACCACAGTAGCTTCTTTTCTTTTTCTTTTAAATAAGCTAGCCTGATGGGTATGAGATAGAATCTTGTCATTTTAATTTTATACCTTGCCTTTTACATTAAAACTTTTTTCTTAGCTGGATGTAGTGGCACACGCCTTTAATCCCAGCACTTGGGAGGCAGAGGCAGGCAGATCTCTCTGAGTTCGAGGCCAACCTGGTCTACATAGTGAGTTCCAGGACAGCTGGGACTACAGGGAGACCTTGTCTCAAAAAGACTGAAAACAAAAATTTTTTTTCTTTAGCCCTGAGAATAATTCCCCTCAAGGAATTGATAGTGATAGAAGAAAAGTGAATAACATTGTTCAGATAATATTTATATTTAGGTAAAATGCAGTGAGTTTCAAAGATGTAGGAGAGTAAAATAATAAATGTCAGCCAGGCTAAGCCTTTTTCTCTCCTCCATCACCATTCCTGGCAACCGTTGCTGACTTTGATTCTTCATTGCAAGTGATGAAATTAGTCTCTTAATGGGGGCAGTCATTGATTTGATAGAATAAAAGTAACCCCAAATTTGGAAGTTCGGGGCACACCTTTAATCCCAGAGAGAGGGAAAGAGCTCTGGGTAAAGAGGATAGATTGTTGATTTTGTCAGCTTTTTTTTTCTATGTGGCCTGTCACTAAATTTATGTTTTGTTTTAAATTTTTAGATGTTGGTAAGTAGGGAAGGAGGAGAAAGATCTTTACTCTTGGGTTGCTTTGAACAAAGGTCTCCCAGATAACTAGAGCTTACCATCATGGAGGTAGAAGACTTCTAAACAGATATTTTTCCCTTTCATTTTCTGAGCTCATGCATTGAAATTTTTAAATGTTAAATATTCTTTTTTTAAAAAAATATTTTATTTATTATTTTTATTTTTATTTTATGTGTATGCATGTATTGCCTGCATGTAGGTAAGTGCACCCATGTCATGCAATGCCCATGGAGGACAGAAGAGGCCATTGGATCCCCTGAAACTGGAGTTACAGAAAGTTGTCAGCTGCCGTGTGGGTGCTGGGATTTGAACCTGGGTCTTCTGCAAGAACATCCAGTGTTCTTAACCGCTGAGCCATCTCTCCAGCCCAGTGTTAAATACATTCTTATAGTCAAAACATTTTTTAAATGATTTTTCTTCCCTTTAACTATTTTCTTACTCTAAGAGGTAGCATATTGCCTGTAACACCAACGCTCTGGCAACTGAGGCAGGACAGCAAGTTTAGCCTTTTTGCTACTTTATTAGACTTTGAGTAAAACTTTTGGGGTGGTATTTGTTTGGCAAAGAGCTAAACAAGTTCAGTTTGAATCTGGAACCAGATGAATTAAATATATAAGCCTGGTCTAGAGAGAAGCTTAGCAGTTAAAAGTACTGGCTTCTTGCAGAGGACCTGGGTTTGATTCCCAGCACCCACATGGCAGCTAACAGCCTCCTATGAATCTGTTTCCAGTGACCTCCAAGGGCGTTGCACGACATGGATGCACTTACATACATGCAGGCAATACACTCATACACATAAAATAAAAAATAATAAAATAATAAATACACAGATCTTGGGTGAGACTTCATAGCATGCTGGAGGTAATGTCTGCATTTTGTGTAATTGGTGGTAAGTGAAAGCCAGCTCTGCAGAGGAGAGTCAAAGTAGGCTTATTTCTATAAAGCTCATCCTTTTTTTTTTTTCAATGTAGTAATCCTCCATTGCGAATGTTCTTTTCTTCACCAGTTTCATTTGTAGAATTAAAGTGATCTTTTTCACTCTCCAGGCTCTTTGATGGTGAGCATCTGGAGTCTTCTCCAGGCTCAGAGCAGTACATTGAAGCTGACAGAGCTGCTTGCAGCCTGGTTTCTGGTGCCTTAGGATGCACTCCCTGGGCTTGGGTCACTTTTCCTTTTTGAGAGCATCTTGGTTTCTGTCAGCTTCTGAGAACACTGGCTACTGCGGGGCTCTGCTGTGGCACTTTAGAATTCCCCAGTTGTTCCCAGTCTCTGGTCTGGGTTGTTGTTGAACATCAGAACATGCTTCATTTGCTCTGTGAATTCTGTTTAGACATGCTGAAAGGCACCTCAGTCCCTGGATTGTCCAGGAGCCTCACCCCTGCTTGGCCTGTTGCTGAGGAGCAGGAGAGCAATACAAGGCTCCAGAAAGTGGCAGTGACATAAAAGCAGCTTGTTTACTGGCTTTCCTGGTGAGGGTTGGGGTGCTGTCAGGAACAGGGCTTTCTTAGCTGTACGGGGCTCTGGCTGTAAGCCTTTTCCCTCTGAAGCACTCTCACAGGTCTATGCTCTGGAGGAGTGCAGGACAGCTCCAGAGTTTTCTTACACTGAAAGGCACTGGCACACTGGTGGCATTAGCTGACTTTATACATAGAAGAAAGCTTTTCTCTTTTCTTGGCATAATTGCGGAATCACAGGGGAGTTGCAAGATCCTTCATACATCATTCCCCCAGATTCTTCAAATGTTAGCATTTGCTTTATCCCTCTCTCCTAGTTTTTCTCTTGTATATGTATCACATATATCCACACGCAAGCCACACATATGAGGAGTTGCAGTCATTTCTAAATGCCTTAGTTATTTCCTTTAAAATGGCAATTTCTCATATAGTTCTATAGTGTCAATGTTCAGAAATCAGAATCAACATTAATTCAGTGCTATCAACTAGTCTACAGCCTTTATTCACATTTGCCAGTTTTCTTTATAGTGTTCTTCATTATAAAAGGAAATCTTGGCTCATGCATTATATTAAGTTGTCATATCTTTTTAAATATGGAACAGTCGCTCCATAGGTTTCATGATGTTGGCTTTTTTGAGGCTTGTAGGCTCATTATTATGTATATGCCCTTCCCTGGGTGTTTTGGGTTTTTTAAAATATTTTATTATTTTTATTTTATAGGTATGCGTGTATTACTTGCATATATGTAAGTGACCCGTGTTGTGCAGTGCTTTCAGAGGTCAGAAGAGGGTGTCATCCCTTGGAACTGGAGTTACAGATGGTTGTTAGCCGCCATGTGGGTGCTAAGAACTGAACCCAGGTCCTCTGTGCTCTTAACTGCTGAGCTATTTCACCAGACTCCTTCCCTGCCTATTTTTAAGTCAGATTGTATAGTGCTTGATTTTTTTTTCCCAAGCACTAAGCTTCCTAATTACAAAAAAGAGACTAAAGGAAGTAAGGTTCCTAGAAGAGATGAGGAAGAGGCCCTGCGACCGATTCTCCTTTGCTAGGAACCCTGGCAGAGTAGAGAGGATGTTATGGCAGCTGACTTATAAGCACACAGCTGCATGCACTCCCCAGTAAAGCATTACCATGCTTGATGGTGCCAGTGCTGTTTCCTCCATCTTTCCCTTCCTGTCTTGTGTGTGTGGTATGTGCATCTCCTGGAGGCCAGAGGACTACGTCAGCTGTCTTTTTCTATTACTCTCCACTTCAGTCCCTTAAGATAAGGTCTCTCACTAGGCATGGTGGCATACACCTTTAATCATAGCACTCAGGAGGCAGACAGATCTTTGTGAGATTGAGGCCAACCTGATCTACATAGTGAGTTCCAGGCCAGCTGGGGCTACAGGGAGACCCTGTTTCAAAAAGTCTCTCATTGAACCTAGGCTGCTAGACTGACTGGATAACAAGCCCCAAGCATCCTCCCATCTCCACCCACTAAGGTCTGGTGTTAACAGGCATGGGTGTGGCTAGGCCTGGCCTTTGATATAGGTGCTAGGGATCTGAACTTGGATCCACATGCTTGCACATCTCTTAACGAATTGAGCAATTCCCCCAGCCTGCCTTGTTCTTGTTGAGATGTGTATCTCAGTGACCAAGAGACTATATTTGTTTATTTACATTATTATCTCTGAGCATAAAATTTTTCTTTTACATTCATGTGGTTTATTGTGGGGACAGTGCACTGTGTGGGGAAATCAGAGAACAAAGTGTGGGAATGGGTCTCTTCTTCGACCATGCAGGTTCCAAGGATTAAACTCAGGTTGTCAGGTTTGGTGGCAAGCACTCTTACCTGCTGAGACCCCCACAGGCTTTTTAGAACCTGTTTTATCACTTCATAGCAAGCCCAGTGGCCTCTTTGCCTGTACTCTTATAACAGTGTTTTAGCAATAGACTAGAACTTCTCCTTACTCTGTCTCTTGCCCAATTTGGGAACAAAAGTATAGAAGCGAAGAGGGTGCTGGGCAGTCATATCACCAAATCTCACTTGTGCTGCTGTTAGCTTGGGCAGATAGCTCCTTTGCTGTGGACTCTGCTACTCTTGTGTAAATCTGACTTCCTACTAAGTGAAAACATGAAGGAAATAGGGCTGATAGGTATTGTGTACCAGTTGCTGTTCTGAGTGACTTATAAACATACTTGATTATAACACACTTCAGAACTGCATTTTTTCTTTGAATTTGTAGCCTATTTCGACAGGAAATGATACGTGTAATGGGAGTGTTTCTAAGAAGACTTTCAGTTTTCCATCCTGCAGATTGGTGGCTTAGAAGAGAGCAGAAGTTTGCCTTCATTGTTGGATGAGATCAGTTTTCTCCTTTGCTGATCCCACAGCTCACTCTCTAGGAATGGGATCTGCTGGGAAACATTACTGGCTCTCAGCTGATTTAATTCTAGATATTAAGGAAATGGGAGTGGCAACAGGAAATGGAGCCAACAGCTGGGAAGCAAGTTTGTAATTTGATGTTGGTGAACTGGTTTTTGCCCTGGAAGACAAAATTACATGTAACTCATTGCTAGAGCAGACGTCAGGCCATTTTGCTTCAGTTTTTCCATTTGTCCATGATGTACAGCTGTTCAGAGCTATAACACATTTGGCATTAATCTAGTAAGCATCATTTTATTTTTAAAAAATAACGTGGATGTTCAAATTTTTACTACCCTACATGTAACTAGTTCTAGATCTTATCATATAAGCAATAAACTGTAAATTGTTTAACTTACAAGATTCTTGTGCGTAGGGTCCATTTTAGACCACTTCTCCTCTTCTGATTTAAGCATGGTCTTTAACACAACACAGTGCACATGATAGAGAAGGATGTATGTTGTTGCCTTCATATTCTTTAAAGTTGTATTTATGATACTAACTTCAAAAGGAGTCTCACTTCTGATTACTCTTGTGTATTTAAGCCAGTGAAGAAAAAGAAGATAAAACGAGAGGTTAAGATTCTGGAGAACCTTCGTGGTGGAACAAATATCATTAAGCTGATCGACACTGTAAAGGACCCTGTGGTAGGTGCCTGGTGGCTAGGGAGTGTGCTAGTGGACTGGGGTAGGGTGTTGTTTAACACCCAGGGCCTTCCATGTTGCTTGCTCCATAGTGCATTGATGGCATTGGTTTACCACTGAATGGTTTTGAAAACCAGACAGAAATTGTGGTGACCCAGAGATGATTTAACCCACACATATTTGCTCTATCCCTCCCTTCAGCCCTACTTCTGTCCCATTTTTGAAAGCTTCTATTGCCAGTTTTCATTATTTTACCTCACACTAATAAGCCTAATATTTGAAAGTCTGGATTCACGCAAGGAAATCCTGTGTATCTCCATGTGGACGCTGGCAAAGAGAGCTGAACAGGTCTCAGATCCCCAGCCCTTTGAGGTAGAAGCCTTGCTGTTTATCTTTTTTTTTTTTTTTTTTTTAACTAAATTTTTTTTTATTATTAAAATGTTTAGTTTGGGGTAGCAGGATAGCTCAGTAGGTAAAGGGGCTTTGCCACACAGGCCTGGCAACCTGAGTTTAATCCTTAGAAACCACATAAAGCTGGAAGGAGAGAATCAATTCCACAAAGTTGTCCTGTGACCTCCACATGTGCACTGTGGCATGTTGGCCAACACAAAACACACACGCATGTAAATACATGCAATAATAAGTAATTTTTAAAATAATAATAAAATAATATGCTTAATTTTGAGTCCTGGAAGTATTGTTGACTTTTGTTTCCTTTCCTAGGGAAAAACAACCTAAAGTAGTTTTGATTGGCTTGGCTTTAATCCTTACAGCACCCACTTTGGTGCCACTTCCTGTTGCATTTCAGTTCTCACATTTCACTGTTCTCTGTGAGAGTTTTATTGAGATTTATTTAAGAAGTAGGCCATTGCTTCTGTCTCTCTGTTGAGGGCATCCTCATGCCATAATGGCTAGCCTGATTGCCTGCCACAGGCCAGGAACTAAACTCTGTATTATTTTGCATCACACAATTCAATCCACATAGCAATCCAGAAGGATTTCTGAGGTGGGGGGCTGGGATGGGGGAGTGTATAAGCTCAGTTGGTAGAGTGCCTACCTAGCATGAGTGGGCCCTGAGTTTGATCCCCAGAACTGCATAAACTAGGCAAGATTGATACATGCTTGCAATCCCAATACCCACGAAGTGGGAACAGGAGGATTAGAAGTTCAAGATCATCTTCAGCTACATAGGGAGTTCAAAACCAACCTGGACTAGGACTTTGTGTATCTATATAATATGTGAGTTTAATAAATGAAGTAGATGGAGCTGGAGAGATGGCTCAGCCATGAAGAGCCCTGGCTGCTCTTGTAGAGGATCTGGGTTTGGTACTCAGCACACATATGGTAGGTAACAGCTGTCTGTAACTCCAGTTCCAGGGGATCCGACACCCTTTTCTGGCCTCCACGAGCATTGCATGACACGGGTGCACTTGGATGTATAGGCAAAACACTTAACACACGTGAAATAAATAATCAAAATAATTTTTAATTGAAGTAAGCGAAAGTGAAAAGGCAGCCCTTGGCTCCTGAGTTTGAATCATCTTCAGAATCTGAAGGAAGCTCAGATTCCTGATGAAACTGATAAGAATTTGGGGCTGCTCAGGAACCATTTGTTCTTGGTGCTGCCAGGGCTCCACATTGCCCAGGTAAAGAGCTCTGTGTATGTGCTGTAGCCCACTCCCTAAGAACTTGTATCTTATCTTATCCTTGAGCAAAAGTTCCCAGCAGTAAAGATATTTTTCTTTTCTTTTTTTTTTTTTTTTTTGAGATAGGGTTTCCCCGTAGCCACAGCTGGCCTGGAACTCACTATGTAGATTATGCTAGCCTCAATCTCCTTGAACTCCACCTGTCTCTGCCTCCTAAATGCTAAATGCTGGGATTAAAGACTTGCATAACCACGCCTGGCTAGTAAAGATTTACAATTTTTTTATTTGTATAACTTTTAGCGTTTGGAAAGATTATGTCTGCCAGTTAGCAGGGTTTTTTTTTTTAACTAAAAAAATACTTTGTGGGGCTGGAGAGATGGCTCAGCGGTTAAGAGCACTGGCTGTTCTTGCAGAGGACTTAGGTTTGATTCCTAGTACCCACATGGCACCTAACAACCATCTGTAACTCCAGTTCCAGTGAAATCCGATACCTTATCTCCTTGGGTACTGCATGACACAGGTGCACTTATATACATGGTGGACATTACACTTACACACAAAATTAAATAATAAAATATTTTAATGTATTTTGTGTAGTGTGTGTGAGTATGCATGCATGTAGAGTCCAGAGGAATACGTGTGTTGTCTTCTGTTGCTCTCCTTATTACCTGAGACAAGGTCTCTCACTAAACCTGAAGTTTGCCTTTTTTAGTAGGCTGACTCCCCAGTGAATGAGCTGCTGGGATCCACCTGTGTCTTCCCCCCCCCCGCCATTTTAAAGCTCCTCTTGCTTTCACAGTAGGTGCACTTACCCACAGGGCCATCTCCCCAGCTATGGTGCTTTTTAAGAGGTCTGAGTATTTTTGGTGGGGGAGGGGAATATGTCTAATGAGATATATTTTAAGTCTATTGAGACAATAATTTCACAAGGTAGTTTCTTGATAGTTCCACAGAGAATTGTATACACGTGTGTATACACACACATATACACACACGGTGTGAGGGTTTTTTTTTTTGTTTAAATTGTTTGTGATAGCTCCTCATTACATAGCCCAAGCTGACTTCAAACTCTGGTCCTCCTGCCTCAGCCTCCCATTCCTGGGATTACAGATGTGTACCACCCAGTGTAGATGACTGTTTCCTTTGGGGGCCCTGAAAAGACTGTGGTAGATAACTTGGGAACTATGAAAAATTTGTTGGGTGCATTTTGCTTGCTTAAAGATGAAAATGTAACACTTCTTTTATAGCTGGCAATTTGGAATACTGCTGCTTGTAAATCTTCATATAACCACTAACAGATTGCTCAAGGCCACTGGTGGGTTAGTCAGAATATCTTCCTTTTTAAAACTTTATTATGAAAAGTTTCACCTGTTCACAGTTCATACAGAACCCTCTGTGGCATCACTGAACTTGAGTGGTCACCTTGTTGTCAACTGTTTTCATCTGTACCCCGTCCCCTCCTATTTATGTGTCTTGAGTGTTTTGCCTGTATGTGTGTAAGTGCACCTGTGTCATATATTGCCCAAGGAGGCCAGAAGAGGGCATTGGATCCCCTGGAACTGAAGTTGCAGACAGTTGTGAGCCACCATGTAGGTGCTGGGAACTGAACCTGTGTTCTCTACAAGAACAGCAATACTTTGGGGGTGGGGAAAAAAAGGATAGACTGTCCCTGGTGAGGGAATCCTCTTTTCATCTAAGTAGATTTGAGAGTGGACTGTTGTGGCAGAAGGAAATTGCATTTGTTACTCTGTGAGTATCTAAACAGTTACTATTTTCTCTTTCAGTCAAAGACACCAGCTTTGGTATTTGAATACATCAATAATACAGATTTTAAGGTATGTATACTTCCTTCTGGCATGGGGTTAGTGGAGGGTGGGCATGTGGTGGCTCAGGTACTGCTGGAACTCCAAATCAAAGCAGTCAGGTGTTGGTGAGAGTGGAAATGGCAGATCGAATTCCTTGGGTCCTGAGTGCAGGGTGCAGACAATGGGTGAAGTTCTTGCATTTGCTTACTCTAGCTGCACTATGGAGTGTTGGCTGGTGTGTCATCCGTAATGCTTTTAGATGGCGTGGTTTTAGTGGATGTGAACTGGTTTTCATGAAAGATCTTCATGATTGCTGGTAGGAGGGTGTCTGTGAAAGGAGGACAACATTGGATTGAAGCTGCTAAAAACTGTTCATACACCGTGCACAAAGCACATACTGAAAACCTAGTTGAGGGTCACTGCTTTCCAAAAACCCTGTCCTGGGTATTTCCATCATCTTATATTGATCAAGATAATGATACTATTTTAGACTGAAGTTTTTTTTTTTTTTGAGTGTTTCGTTCAGCTCAGACTAGCTTCAGGCTCTGTCCTACCTTAGCCTTCTGTGTGTCATTGTGCCCAGCTGAAGTGTTCTTTTGAAAGCATGGTTTTAAACTTTGTGTTTGAGACAGACTCTAACTCTGTATCCCATTCTGGCCTGGAGCTCATGGTCGTCTTTCTGTCTCAGTCTCTTTTCTGTCTCAGTCTCTCAAGTACCAGGATTACAGACATGAACCATCCAGCCTAGCTTTGAACTTTGTTTTTATTGTTGTTTAAACCCTGAAACCTAATGAGGTTTCCTATATTGGACATACTAGAAGAAACTTTTTTTTTTTTAGAACACAATTTGAAAATCAATATAAAAAGCAAATAGTGGTACTGATTTTTCAGGGATATGAGAGAACTTTTAGGTGATTATAACGCCAGCAATGAATCAGACACTTGTGATTTGGTTGAGATAGAGGCTAGAACTAAAATTATGTTAGCAGTTACAGACACTAGTGTCCAGTAGTGTCATGCTTTGGGAAAATAAAAGGACCTTGCTTCCATATTTAATTTTCTTAAGTAATCTCTTTAAGAGTGTATAGTGAAAAGAATATATCACTTCTAGTGAGTAGCAAGTTCTATACCTATTTTAGCATGTCCTGTATGTAACAAAAGCTCTGTGTGGTTTCGCTTACCATTTTATGTTTCTCAAGGGTGGTATCTGTATCTGGCAGGTTTCTGTCACAACACACTGTAAGGAAGTTGGCAAGAATTTGCATCCCTGGAAAGTATGGGATCTTAACTCTTGAAGGGGCGTTCTGAAGACACGCACTGTATAGTGGCTGCCTTTAAAGGAATTAGGGAAATCAATGGGAAAATTAGGGAAAATTTGAGACTAGCATATTTATCTTCTTATATTTCCCTAGAGTATAGAATTCTAGGTTAAAATTCATAATTTTCTCAGTTTTGAAGAGCTTGTTCCAGTATTAATATTGAAGCCATTCCTGTTTGATCTTAACAGATTTTTTTTTTTTTTTTCTGGAAGCTTTTAGGATTTTCTGTTCATTCCCAGTCTCTAAAAGTTCACAGACTGGGCTGTCCTGTGACCCCTTTCATCTTCTGTTCTGGATGCTTGCTGGGCTTTTTCCATCTGAACACCCATGTCCTTCCATTCTAGGAAAATATTTTTAATATTCTTTGATTTCTCTTCCCTTTCTTTTTGTTCTCACTTTCTAGAACTTATTCACATGTTAGACTTGGTATTTTAAAAGTCCATTTCAGTGTCTGAATATTTTTAAAAAGTGTTCTGTTCTTTTATGCTTTATGTAATACCTTCTGTTTTCTCATTGAGAAGATTATATTTTTTTTCCTGTCCCTTTTCTCTCTGTTTTTCCTTCATAAGTCTCTTGTGTTTGTCTCTGGTGGTTATTGCTCATGTTTTGGAGTAAAGCTCCGGAGCATTACAGTCTTGAGGACACACTCTTGGCTCTGGACATCCAGTTGAGCAGGGCTGTGTGGGTCTCATGCAGACTCAGTCCTGTCAGTGCACCAGTTTAAGCATGCTGTTTCCAGCTTGCTCTGTTTGCTCTTTTCAGTGATAGCTGGGCCTGCCCATTCCTGAGCCTCTCTGTGTTTCTTCAGTTTGAAGCTATGTGTGTGCTTGTAGATGCTTCACTCTTGGCTGCATTTTCAGCTTTTTGAGTTTAAGTCCATGAACGTGTTTTCTGCTTCCAACTGTTGTGTCTCTCACTCTTAGTTTGGGAGTTCATTTCTCCCAGGCCTCTTTATTTAGAGAAGTTTCAGGTGAAGTGGGTAGAAGTTCCCTTTGAATGTTCGAGCCATGGTATTATGGCCAACCTAAAAGATCATTGAATATTAGGTACCATATGTATATTTTGGAAGAGCAGTTCATGATTCTCAGAGAATTGCTTTCTTTTCTAGATAATGGCAGGTCACAAGCAAGCAATCTTATTAGTTTAATGTCCTTCAGATTTTTTTTATTATGTCCTGTGTCTGTCTTAATAGGAAAATTTGGTTTTCTTTTAAATCTTTCCACTTTTAGTGTAAAATGTCTATTAATAACTGGCTTTAAAGTACCATCTAAAGAGTGTTTGTCCCAGCTTAATGTCAGGATGAGTCACCAGTGATGCAACTTGACTGTGGCTCAGTGGCAAGGCTTTCACCTAGATTCATTTTCCTAGCATGCATAGAGTGCTGGGTTCCAGCACCAGCACTGCAAAGGAAAGCAAAAACAGTGTATGCCCCATTGTTTGGTCATTTTTATTAGAACAGTTAATCAGTTTTGAGCTGTGAATTTCCTTTTATTATAGAACTCTTTGATTTTGGTATCTAGGTATTTCCTCATTGTAGTCTCTGAAAATGTAGATACAATACATAAATCTAGGCAGCTGTTGGGTGGGAGTTTGACTTTGGATTCTGCACTCCTTTTTAAAGCATACTATAAGTTACGGACTGGAGAGATGGCTCAGCAATTAAGAGTACTTACTATTCTTCTAGAGGACTTGGGTTTGATACCTAGCACCCTTATCATTTGGGTAAGGGTGCTATCACAACCACCTGTAACTCCAGCTCCAGGATATCCAACACGGTCTTCTGGCTTTTACAGGCACTCACATACACATAAAGTTTATTCACTTTCAGTTTTTGTTGGCATAATATTGTTGACAGAGCTGGGCGAGGTGGTACATGCCTAGAATCCCAGCACCCAAGAGACTGAGGCAGGAGGAACTTGAGTCCAGGCCAGCCGGTCTCAAAACAAAAATTGTTGATAAGATTTCTTAGGATTTAAAAACAAGAGTGTACTTATGCTCTCCTTTATATCACCCATTCCTGTATTGTCCTTCGAAAGGCTTGACACCAGCCTTGCTGATGGTCTCTTACTCATTCTTTCAAGGAACCAGCTTTGGGTTCAGCTGTTGCTGTTACTCTTTTGGTTTCATTGGCTTCTGGCTTCCTCTTCATCTTTCTTCAGTGTTTTCCTCCTAACTTGATTGTTCCTTGTTAGGATTTGTTTCTGTTTTTCTTGATTGATAATACCCATGCTAGGGTTCTATGCTCCCAACACTTAACTGAACAGTTGTAGAATTTGCTTCTAGATAGTTTTCAGATTAGAAATGCAAATTCCAAACTTGTGGTTTTTGGGAAAGTGTTAATTAAACATCCTGTAAATGGAAGCACAGTTGCCGCCCTAAGTCCTTCACCTCGATCAATCAGTTGTTTTGCCACATTTGCTGTTTTATCTCCTTCCCTCCAGTCTCTATCTCTGTCCTCTTGCTGAGTCATCTTAAAGTTAGTTGCACAGTATCATAGTTCGTTCTCAAATGTGCTATTATTGGGACCTGATCATTGTCCTGTATAAACACAATATCCAAGAAATTTAGTGTTTGTAGTCTAAATGCCATCCTTATTCAAAAATTTCCCAGTAACTATTGTCTTAGTAATGTCCTTTATTACTCTATGTCTGTGAGTCTGTGGTTCAGCAACCAATTGGGCTTTTATGATTGCACTCATGTCCAGAGAATATAATCTATCCGGATTCTGCATCTAATCCAAAAATCTAAAATTGGAAATGCTTCACAGTATCAGTACTACCCCACAAGTGGAAACCATACTCATGAAAGTTCGTGTCATGCCCAGAATTGTTTAAAATATTACATAATCCCAGCACTCGGGGGCAGAAGTGGGCAGATTTCTGAGTTTGAAGACAGCCTGGTTTATATAGTGAGTTCCAGGACAGCAAGGACTAGGCTACATAGCGAGACTCTGTCACTCCAATAAATAAATCAGTAACCTTCAGGCTCTGTATATGAAGCACAAATGCATTTTGGGCAGATGTGTTGGCATAAGCCTATAAACCCAACACTCAGGAAGCAGAGACAGGAAAATCAGGAGTTCAAGGCCAGCCTGGGCTACATGAGACCCTGTCTCAAAAATCAATCAAAAAATACCCCCAAACCAAAACCCACCATAAATGAATCCTGTGCTTATCCTATCACCAACTACCTCATTATGCATATGCAGATATTCTAAAAACTGAAAAATACCTGACATTAAAAATACTCCTAGTCCCAAACATTTCAGATAAGGGATTATAATACTGATTATTTAGAACCTGTTCTGTTTGCTGTGTGATTCTACTATGGATTGTGTTTTAAACTGTGGTTGTTTAGTTCAGATCTTCTGTAGCTTTATTAATTTATTCCCTCAGATACCACTTCATGCTAGAGGTACTGTCTTGGTCAATTTTCCCTTGGAACCAGTAGTTGTTTTGCATATGTCAAAGCTACAGTGAAAGAAAATGGCCCTTAAAAGACAAAATTTTAAAACAAATGGGGAAGTCAAGAGTGATTACTTAGAACATACTCTTCTCAAAAATATCTCAAGGGAAAACCCCTCCCCTCAGGAGGGATACTGGCATCCATGGACCAGAGGACCTGGGAGCAAGGGTTTTTCCCTCTGCTGGCCTGGTTCAGGGCCTTGGCAGATGCATCAGCTTATGTCTACACATATGAGGAAGAACTGATGGCCATTTTCCAACTACTGCACTGGAATGGAAGTCTAAAAGCACTTCTTGAAACAAAGTGTTCTTGACAGGAAGTCATCTCCTATTATTCCCAGTATTCCTTAGATGGAAAGATGCACAGCTACATGACCCTGGATTGGATCATGAAAGAGCAAGAGTCACCAGAAATTCTCTATCAGGAGCTACATATGGCCCTGAGGCAGCTGGAGGAAGGCAGGACAAGAGCTACAATTTTACAAAGAAAAAAAAAAGAAATTTGAGCTCAGCTCTGACTCAGATCTATAGTGACCCTGACCACTCCTCACCCAGGGATGACCAGCTGAGCCTTACGGCCCTATGTGGCTATCATTAGCAAGGTCAGGTCCCAGGTGCCCCCAAGGACTCTCAAATCAGGAATCACTTTGATGGAGGTTGCTATGGATATTAGCATCAGTAGCTACTACCTGAAGGCTGTATTGCCTATTGACCCCTACCTACAATTGACTCTCTCCTACAAAGGAGAGAGTAGTGAGACTCTTATAGACCAAGACAGCCTGCTTCATATATGGTTCCAATCACATGCCCAGCAGTTCTATTTCAGAATGAAAGGAGAAGACAGAATTTCTGTTTAGAAGGTATTTTTCAGGGCTTGATCCAGTCTAAAGCCTAATTGGCATGTGTCTTGCTAAGTTATATGCATTGTTTCAAAGAATGGGCCAGTATAGCAGCCTCCAAAAAAACCAGCAGCCAGGACTAGGGGAAATAACATGATAGGTTTTTTTTTTGTTGTTGTTGTTGTTTTTCAAGTACTTAAGATGGAGTAAACAGTGTGAAGTATTTTAAAAAATTAACAAGAGTCAGAGTCTTCTTGAATCCTCCTGAAAATTAGCCACGATAACAAATGTTATATTTCTCAGACCAGCAGAAATTTAGCTACCTAACTGCCTTATTCTAATATCCTAAAAAAGGTAATATAGTATGTAATGTTAGGTAGATTTCATTTTAAAATATTGTGGGTTTTTTTAACATTTTTAAAAAATTTATTTTTATTTTATGTGTATGAGTGTATTGTCTGCATGTAAGTGCACCCATGTTGTGCAATGCCTGCGGGGGACAGAAGAAGCCATCAGAGCTCCCAGAACTGGAGTTACAGACAGTTAGCTGCCACGTGGGTGCTGGGATTTGAACCCAGGTCTTCTGCAAGAACAACCAGTGTTCTTAAATGCTGAGCCATCTCTCCAGCCCCTGAAAAGTACTGTTTTAAAAAAAGTGACACCACTGCCCATAACAAGGCTAAATCCCACCAAAATGAGAACTTTAGACTTTTGTATTCCTGAAATGGAATTGGGATTTTTTTGTTTGTTTGTTGAATAAAATTTTTGAGTAAAAAAAAAATCTCAAGGGAGAGTCAGGTATAGTGGCACACACCTATAAACCCAGTGCTTAAGAGGCTGAGGTAGAATTGTGAGTTCAGGGCCAACCTGGGCTACATAGGGAGACTAGGACTCAAAAACAAGAAAAGTTTCTAAGACACCAAGCAGTAGCCCTCTACCAGGGCCCTGTTCATTCTTTTCAGGTTTGAGTTTGTATATTAAATTATTCTCATCAGAGGAACAAATGGACTGTACTTTAGTCATTAA
Source organism: Nannospalax galili (assembly GCF_000622305.1). NCBI lineage: Eukaryota > Metazoa > Chordata > Mammalia > Rodentia > Spalacidae > Nannospalax > Nannospalax galili. The sequence continues at coordinate 166,214 of NW_008340047.1, forward strand.
TCTTTTGACATTTCCTTATAAGTAACATTCTCAGGTGATTTGTTATATTTATACTTGTTTAAAGATTTTTTTTCTAGTTCCCTTAAATTTCTAAAAATGTTCATCTAATTTATTCTGTATTTTGGAGGTCGCATATTAGCATCATCTAAATTGGTGACCATGGCATGAAGTACCCTTTGTCTTTTACTTTATATTTTTCTTCCTCCTTTTTTGGTCTCCCTCCATGGGAGCCCTGGGTTTTCCAGACATAGACTGAGCCTCATGCTGTGTGTACAAATGCTGCATGTGCTTCTGTGTGCTGGTCAGAGTCCATAAATCATGGAGTCCTCTGCTTGGCTGTGAAGCACTGCACTGCCCCCAGCATCTTTGCATATATACAGCAGGAGTAAGTAAGGCCTACTGAGGCCATTCCATGGTGTCTGTGGCTTTGCACAGAAGGTCCGGAGCCTGGTTTTTGGGTTGCATTGTCTGCCATTCTCTACCTCAGACGTTTTGGAGTTTGCTAAAAAGGCCTAAGACATGTCTACCTCATGCTCCTTAGAGTAGTTCTGTAGTAGAGCAGGTTTCTAGGGAAACACAAGTGTGCTTGAGGCTTTGCTGCTGAACTGGAACTACTAAATTTTTCCTTACTATCTTCACAATTTGTGTGTGTGTGTGTGTGTGTGTGTGTGTGTGTGTGTATGTAAATCAGGGGATACCTTGTAGGAGTCCCTTCACCATATGGGTCCTAGGTCATCTAGCTCAAGTTGTCAGTCTTGGCAGTATAAGTAAGTGCCTTTACATGTTGAGCTGTCTCTTCAACCATAATCTTCTGGGAAGCATAGGTTCGTTTGGCTTTTGGTAACTCACTTGCTTTATGCAGATGTGAGCAAAGCTTACTTCCTGCCAACATTTTGCAGCTGGTTAGTTAATATTCTTCATTAAGCTGGAGGGAAAGCATGGTTCTCACAAAGTTTCTCGTTCTAATTTGTTATGGACCCTGCTGTTTCTTAGAAGGTAGGTTCTGTTTCATTCCGCTTACTGGTGAGCATTATAACAGCAAGTGTGTCGGCACCCAGTGTGGAGAAGCTAGACATACGCTGTCCTGCCATAAGAAGACTTGGAATACAGTGTGGAGAAAGTGAGTGTAATGCTCAGTTGTGCAAGGGACCCATGGTGTGCTTGGAAAGGTAGGGAGAGTTCAGAGATTCTAAATCATCACAGTAGTGGCCATCTGCTGGGGGCACCTGTTAATCCCATCATATGTACATAGCCAGGTACTCGGGGAACATTGGCGTGGGCACCTAGAAGTAAGTGTGGCTTGTTTGTGTTTACAACAGTGTGAGAATTTACTTCCAGAACTCCAGGTCACTGCTAGTGCTTGTTAATTCTAGGGACACTGTTGTTCTCATTGTCCTGTGTACATCTCAGATGGAAAGCACATGGCCTAAGGCTTCAAAGGTGGGAGAAGCCATTTACTATGTGAAAAGCTGATGGATGGGTTGGGAGAGCAGCACTGGAGAGGGAGATGGAGGAGCAAACACAGATTGGTGTCATCAGAGAGGGTGACTCCTGGAGGCTGCAGTGGAGATTGGAGCTTCAATAATTAGAGGAAGCCAGGTAGGACCCTCAAGAGGCCTGAATTATAACTCAGCAGGCTACATGGTCTAGATATACTTTGATCTTCTCCCACTAGGACTCCTGGGAAGGGATTGGTCATCCAGGGCATTGTAATGGATTCAGTCCAAGCACTTTTAGGCTGGTGGTATCTTTCACAGTCAGTAAAATTGATACTGATTGGAATAACTAGAAATACTGTGTTGACAGCCTAGGAACATTTGTCTTTTGACCTTAGGCCCTTTATACAGATGTGTACTGTAGCTGGCAACACGTGACATGAGAGAAAAGCTTACACAGATAAAACTTCCAGTAAAATAGCCCGTATTGGTTTTCTGGAAAAGAAAATAATTCCAGTGTTCTTTGGGAGTTTAAGAATTTAATCTTTCTCTTTCCTGGGCTATTTATTGACCTGATGTTCAGTTTAACATAGCCTCGGCAAGTGATTTCACACCCAAGATGGTGTCTGAAGCCTGGGCTTTCTTTCACATTCTAGTTGCCAGTCATAGCCCAGTGCTGGCTAAGAAGCCTGCCTTAAGCACAGGGCTGGGAGAACAGAAAATGTGGGCTTTGGTTTTTAGGAAGCTGAATGGCAGAAATGGTGAATGAGCGTGCAGCTCAGTGCTTTGGGTCAGCCTCCAGCACTGCATCAAGGCCATCACCCCATTAACACCCAGCACTGGGCCAGCCTTTGTCACCCCCTTCAGCACCCAGCACCGGAGTAGCTTATGCATTATAATTCCCTAAGGGCCTGAAAACCACTCTTTATTAGTTTCTTTGTCATTTTTGCAGATATAAAAAGCCACAGATACGTGGTTTTATTTTTCCCCTTTACACAGACGTGCAACATTCTGTGTCCCTTGGAGGAGATTCTCTCTGCTATGTGAGTCTTTTTTTTTTCAATCAAGGAAAGTTTAATAAAGCTGTTTTGGTAGAATGTGGCTGTGCACACCTTTAATCCCAGCACTCAGGAGGCAGAGGCAGATGAATCTCTGTGAGTTCGAGCCCAGCCTGGTCTACATAGCGAGTTCCAGGCCAGCTAGGGCTATAGGGAGACCCTGTCTCAAAAAAGCGCCCCCCCCAAAAAAGCTGTTTTGTTAATTTGATAGAAAGTGATATGTAGGTTGATAGGGAAAGAGATTTACTTGGAATTGACTGTCAAAGGTGATATGTAATGTCTAGCAGGCCTTGTGGTCCTTGAACCTTATACTCCTGCTCCTAGAAAATAAAATTTCTTTCAGATTCCCATTGGGTAAGTTTCCAGATTATCAGTAATGAAAGTTTCCATATGTGTGTCAGTTTGGCTTATGATTATGTGTGGCACTGCTGTCTTTGTTTAATGCCTCATTCCCCTACTCTTGTTTTTAATCCCTAAAATGTCAATTATTACCTGAGAAATCTTTTTCAGCCTGAAATTGTTTAGAGGACAGCTGAAGGCATAGATTTGGGGAAAATTTCTTGCTATCTCCCAATGTTGGCCCCTCACTTTCCTCATGTTTCTTTGGCAAACAGTCTCATTTCCCCTAATAGTCTTAGGCCACATTGGCTAGTCGAGTTCTCCAGAGTATGCTGTGGTGCTAGGTGGGCTCAGAATGTTGGTATGCAATAAGAATATTGGACAGCTTGATAACTTGGACTTCACAGCCATGTAGTTGTACTTACTAGAATCATGGAACATTAAAGATCCAAGTCAGCTTAAATGTTTCCCTCTCTTGGAATTCTTTCTTTATTCCTCTCTCTGAAGTTGGAAGTGTTGGTCTCCTTATTTTTACCATTGCAGATCAGGTAATAAAGTCGTGGGATTCCTTAATAACCCAAGCACTAAGTTTACAGAGGAAGGCCAACACTTAGGATAACAAAATCAGGCTGAATTAACTTTCTGTTTTCTGAAATTTGTTTCAGCAACTCTACCAGATCCTGACAGACTTTGATATCCGGTTTTATATGTATGAACTACTTAAAGTAAGTAGCATTCATGGATAGTGCATTATTTTTCAAGTTCATTCCTTAAAGGAGAATTTTTTGAAAGGACAGAGAACTCAAGCAGAATGTTTTTTGATGTCCAGAGAATTTAGTGAGTCTTAACTTCTGTTGAGGACTCAGGTGTGGGACCACAGAGATGTTCCGTGAAACTAGTAAAGATGGCCAGCCAAGAGGAATGGGATCATTATGCCAGAGATTACAGCCTCATGGCTCTTGTCAGCCCTTGGACTTTCTCTTTGCCATTTAATTAGTCCTGTTCATTTTCTCTGTGTAACTTTACCTCAGACTAAGGAACTTTTGAAGTTGATTTTTCATTTCTTACATAAAAATTTCCTGAGTTAATCCTGATTACTTTTTTAGGTCAGGTTGACTTGAGTGGGATGAGATTGTCTGGGATGGCCTTGCTCATGTGTCTGGGACCTCAGCAGGGACTGCTGGAATAGCTGAGTCCCATCTTCCAGGATGAAAGTCCAAGATGCTTTCCATGGTGGTTTCTGGGTTTCCAGAAGCAAGACAAGGGCAAATCTCAGTGTGTAGTCACTTTTCAACCTGCCTGTGCTGGGTTTGCCAGCATCATCTTGGCCAAAGTCAGTCATGTGGCCAGACCTTCAAGGGGTAGAAAACTTACTTTTTAAAAAAAATATGTATGTATGACTGTTCTGCCTACATGTATGTAAGTGCACCAAGTTCATGCAGTGCCCCAGATGTCAAAGGACGGCACTGGATCCCTTGAAATAGGAATTACTGTTATTTGTTAGTGGCCATGTGGATGCTGGGACCCAAATCTGGGTTTTCTGCAAGAGCAGCCAGTGCTCTTAACCTCCAGCCCCTGGTTATCATTTCTTGATGGGAAAGTCATATAGAGGGATGTGTACAACAAGAATAGCAGGCATTTGCAACCATCTTTTTCTTAAAACCATCTTTTAACATTTTAACATCCTTGAACTCACAGAGACAGGCTTTCTCTATAGACCAGGCTGGCCTTGAACTCACAGAGATCCGCCTGCCTCTGCCTCCCAAGTGCTGGGACTACAGGCGTGCACCACCACGCCTGGCTAATATCCCTTTCTTGTATGATACCACCTGTGCTCTCCTTCAAGCCCTGGCTGGTTTAATCCAGGGAGAAATGATGAGTGGACCTTCTGAGTGACTTAAAAATACCAGGTACTATGAAATTTTTAAGCATTATCGATTGACACAGGAATGGGTAACACTTCAGCAAAGGATTCTAAAAAGATTGCATGTAACTTTTAGGGTTAATGGGCCACTAAGAATGTCATAAGAACTGTGAACTCTGCCCCCCACCCCCCCGCAAAGTGCATATAAAAATATATAGAGTAGGGCATAAAGTTGGGGTCAGTGGTCATGGATCTCTACTCAATTAAGAGAATTGCCAAGATGAGATTTGGATGGGAACTATGAAACACTACTAGGACAAAAATGCCAAGTTGAAGCAAGGCTACACTTTAGGGAATGGAAGTTTGAAGAGCTGGTTCTGTGGAATGAATGCCTTCACTTATGATTATGCTTGTATAAGCCACCTGTCATTAGAGACGCCATGGTAGATCTAGGATTTCCCCATGTCTACTGAGCCTTTGTTTTGCTGATGAGGACAGAATAGAACTTTTGCACAGTCCACCTTTTCCAAGTCCTCTCTAGACCAGAATAGAAGCCTGGTGTGGAAGATGTTTGCAGTGTCAGGTCCTGAGACCATCAGACTGTCCCTTTCTTGTGGGGTGTCCCATGTATGCACCTCATGAAAGCTACAGTCCATTCTCACAGTGCTTAAATCTGGGATTGAGATTTGCAGTTTTTAGCTAGCACCAGCTAGGAAAAGATATAACCTAGTACAGTTGTCCTCAGATGAGTAATGGAGGTCTTCACAGGCTGGTCCTGACAACTGTCAATGCCTGATGACCTTCCTACTTTCTGGAGGTCACTATATCAAATTGCTTCCTAGTGATGAGGCATAGAATCCCATTTGAAATTTGAGAATGGTCTTTCATGCTAAGTGATTAGAAACTGTACCAAATTTTAAAACTGAAATAATTCCTCAAGGAATTTAAAAGCATGTCAGTAACTCCATGGGGTGTCTGGCTAGTAAACCTGCCAAAGAATGAATTGTCTTACCGTGTTTGTCCAGCTTTTGCTTTCATCGGGTATTTTCCACATCCCTGGTATTGTAGCTCTCATTCGCTTATTTCTTCTGCAAAGACTAGGTGAAATGACAGACAACAACATTGCTAAGTTTTCTTGTTTGGAAAAGAAAAATTAGGAGTGGGGAACTGGAAATAAACTTAACTAAAAATGTAGAAGACCTGAGGGCTGTGTGTGCCTGCTCAGAGACAAAGCTCAGAGGCTTTGTCTGATCTGATTCAGCTTCAAGGAGATGTATGCTCATGGACCCTGGTTTCATAAGGCACCATTACAAGACACATTGGAATCTTGCTGCAACTGTTGGAAGCAAAGCAAAAATGGAAGTAGAATGGAAGTGAAATGAATAAAAGTCTTAAGTGTACTTAATTTTAGATTTTACATATATACAGCCTTTGGGCAGATGCCCCTACAACTGCAGTAGCCATTTGAATTAAGAAGAACACTGGGGCATGGTGGCACACAGGAGGTAGAGGCAGGCGGATCTCTGAGTTCAAGGCAAGCGTAGTCTACATAGCAAGCTCCAGGCCAGCTGGGCCTACAGGGAGACCCTGTCTCAAAAAGACCAAAAAAATTACTTTTCAAGCAGAACTAAGAATTCAGACCTCTAGCCATGGGATGGGATACTAGTCACATTCCACGTGCTTAGAGACTTAGTGGCTCCTGTGCTGTACAATTAAACTACATATTGTTTCCCTTAGCTGCAGAAAATTGTATCAAGCAGGACTGGCAGAGAAAATGAAGAGCTACCCAGAAGGTTCTCTTCCACACCTTAACTTGCGTGTACTGCCTGCCTTGAAGATTATTCTTACCTCTGTCTGCATAGTTTAGTATTGCTTGTTCTGAAGTTCAGAATAAAAGCGTCATACATTGTATACTATTATGTCAGGAAAACAAAGTTTGCTACAGGCCAGGGGACCATGTTCTTGCCATGCTGATGCTGGGCATCATTTTCTGGCTTATGTATTCTTCCAATATAAAGGTAGCTTGTACGGATGCCTTTTCAGTCTGCCTCTGTTCCCCAGTCAGGTCAAGTGCTTTCTAGGAAATACCTGGTATTTAGAACCTCTAGAACCACTTTTGGTTGTTCTAACTGGAGGGGCACAACCAGCACCTAGTGGGTAGAAGCCAGGCATTTTGGAAAACATTCTTTAATAAGTAATACCCCTCCCTACACACACACACACACACACACACACACACACACACACACACGGGGGGGGGGGGAGAGGAGAGAGAGAGAGAGAGGGAATTATCTGGCCCCAAATGCTAGCTGGTATCAAGGTTGTAAACAACCCCATGGAAAACTTCATCAAGAACACTCGGTGCTGTGTGCACTAGGGTCCTAGGCCCCTGTGGTTATTGCTTGGGAAGTAGTTTCATTTAACCTCATGCTGCCTTCCAGTGTCTTTTTTTTATGTATTAGTGTATTGCCTGAATGTATGTAAGTACACCTGTGTCATGCAATGCCCACAAAGTCAAAGAGGGCATCAGATTCCTCTGGAACTGGAGTTATGAGTGGTTGTTAGCTACCATGTGGATGCTGGGAACTGATCCCTGGTCCTCTGCAAGAACAGCCAATGCTCTTAACCTCTGAGTCATCTCTCCAGCCCCTCCAGTGCCTTTAAGACAAGCCAAAGGCCCTAACTTTGGATTTCATGTACATGGTCCATTGCATTAAGAAAAGAGTAAGCCGGATGTGGTGGTGCATGCCTTTAATCCCAGCATTTGGGAGGCAGAGGCAGGTGGATCTCTGTGAGTTTGAAGCCAGCCTGGTCTCCATAGTGAGTTCCAGGACAGCTGGGGCTACAAGGAGACTCTGTCTCAAAAAGACAAAAAAAAGAAAAAAAGAGTATGGCAGTGCACCCCTTTAATCCCAGCACTGGGAAGTTCTAGGCCAACTAGGGCTATAGGGAGACCCTGTCTCAAAAAAACAAACAGAATGGCTTAACAGCATTTTTTTTTTTTTTTTTTAAACAAAAGCTGGGTGCAGCAAGCATGCCTATAATCCCAACACATGGAAGGCAGGAGGATTGAAAGTCTGAGGCCAGTCTGGAATACAGAAAGAGTAGCAGGCTAGTCTAAGCTGCATAGCAAGAAGAAACCAAAAGGCTTATTAATCCAAATTAAAAAATGGAACATTTGTATCAGCATTTCTTCAAAAGCAATGTAAATATATGATGGCTAGTAAACTATTAACAGTTGTTCAGTTTCATCAGTAGGGAAATAGAAATCACAACCACGATAAGATACACTTTAACCCTCCAGAATAGCTGTAATTTAAAAAAAAAAAAAAAGAGCAGTGGCAAGTGTTGGCAAGAATTACTGGAACCATCATGTGTTGGAGTTGAGAAAATTGGCAGGTTTTTTTTTTTTTTTTGGAAACAGGGTCTCCCTGTAGCCCCATCTGGCCTGGAACTCAAGAGAGCCGCCTGCCTCTGCCTCCCAAGTGCTAGGACTGCAGACTGCAGGCATACGCCACCACACCCAGCTCTTGGCAGTTCTTTTAGGGGCTAGAGAGATGGCTCAGTGGTTAAGAGCACTGGCTGCTCTTGTAGAGGACCCAGGTTCAGTTGCTAGCACCCACATGGTGGCTAACAACCATCCATAACTCCAGTTCCACGGGATCCAACACCCTCTTTGGGCTTTTGCAGGCATTGCATGATGTGGGTACACTTACATACATGCAGGCAATATACTCATACACATAAAATAAAAATAATAAATTTTTTTAAAATCATAAAAGTTAAATGTAAAATTACCAGACAGCTCAGTATCTATGCTCCAAGGAATCTGCCCAAAAGAAATGGAAGCATATGCCTCTGAAAGACTTGCACGTGAGTGTTAAGCATTGTTCTGTACAGCCCCAAAATAGAAAGAACCCAAGTGCTCATAAACTAAGACATTCATCAAAAACGTTCTTGGTGGAGGAAGGTAGGTAAAGTAGTGTACTGTTAGGAACGTCCAGCCAGAAAGGGCAGATCTCTAGCAACAGATCAGTGGTTGGGAATAGTTTGGATTAGAGAGATTAACTACAGATGAGTTCAAGGGAACAAGGGGGGTGTGTTGATGGAAAGCTCTAAAATGTATTGTGGCAAAGATCACACAGCTCAATTTACTGAAAATCATTGGCTTGAACATTTAAGTCTTTTATACTGATATAGTGCAAGAAGTAATTTTCTCCCTTACAGTAATAAAGATAATTCCTAAAAGCCACGTGGCTCAGGCTTCAAATTGAAGGAAAATATCAATGCTTCTTAATCTAGAAAACTCCCATGGCTCACATGTCTATGAGTCCGCCATGTTGAAAGATATGTTTGGACGTCATTCTTCATGCCCACATGGATTCTGACATGTCATTTGAACCTCTATGAGAGATGACTCTGGTGAGGTCCCACACTTGGTTTATCATTTCCCCTTTTAAAAGCAACCTTCAGCATGTCGGCCTCTAGCCCCTTTTCTCCTAGCTGCCAGCCGTAGTGTGCACAGAGAGCAAGGGGCACCTTCTGAAGCATGTTTTTCCTCTTCCTTACAGGCTGCCCCTTTTTGGAGACTGTATTCAAGTTAGGGTGTCACAAATAACAAGAATGTGTTTGCATCGTGGGTGGCAGAGGGTGTTCTTACTTTTCTCTGTGCTTTCTTACCTACTAGGCTCTGGATTACTGCCACAGCAAGGGAATCATGCACAGGGATGTGAAACCTCACAATGTCATGATAGATCACCAACAAAAAAAGGTACCAATCCAGCCAGGTAGCACCAGACCTTTGCTGGAGACTTAGGACAGACCAAAACACTGGCCTTTACCAACATGGTGTCTATAGACCATGCCGATTCCTTTGGCAGACTTGGGTTACTGTGACTTCTCCAGTCTCCAGTGTTGGTTTCTACCAGGAAAGTGGGCAGGTGACCCTGGACAGTTGTCACTGGCTTTATATTGGTCTTAGTTTTCCAAAGAGCCTCAGAGACTACAGCAGTGATTTTGCTTTACTTCTTAATGACCCTCAGACCAGTCTGATTGATCTTAAAAGTCTGCTTGGGTTTCTCCTGGTTTTGATATCCAGCTCTGGTTGTCCCTGATTGGTGAGTACATGGATTAGCGAGCATTTGCTTAATGACATATTTAGAGTAGTGCTTCAGCCCTGGAGTGGGGCATATACCCCTAGTCTCTTCAGTTGTGCCTGGAGCTGATATTAAGAACTGTGAATGAATGTGTTCCACATATAAATAGTGTGAAGACTGAAAAAGGTTGAACTATTGCTATAGAAAGACTTTTAAAAAAAAAACAGGACAAGTTAAATTGAAAAGGGAAAGAAAGCATTCCAAGTGCTCTGTCCCAGAAATGACTTTTCGGGCAGTTTTTAAAGTGTAAATTTTTTAGTGGGTGCACCCGCTCCTGCTTTGTGGCCTTGTCCTAGGTACAGGCATCTAGAAGTGCTCCTTTCATGTTTTGTTTTGTCTTGTTGGTAGCTACGACTGATTGATTGGGGTCTGGCAGAGTTCTATCATCCTGCTCAGGAGTACAATGTTCGAGTGGCCTCGAGATACTTTAAGGGACCAGAGCTCCTTGTGGACTATCAGGTGAACTTGTTAATGAAGTGGGTTGTTTATTTCCTTGTGCAGTCAGTTTGGATGCATTTAAAACCCAGTCATTATTCTGCCCCAAAAAGGTAATTACAGATTTTCTCTACTTTTTTTTTTTTTTTTTTTTTTTTTTTTCTTTTGAGATAGGGTCTCCCTGTAGCCCCAGCTGGTCTGGAACTGGCTATGTAGACCATGCTGGCCTCCATCTCTCAGCGATCTGCCTGTCTCTGCCTTCTGAGTGCTTGGACTAAAGAGATGTGCCACCACACCGTGCTTCAACTATATTTTTTGAATGTTTGTAAAGGGGAGAGAAGGGGAGAGAGAGCGAGAGAGACAGAATAGCCCATGTGTAGAGGTCAGAAGACAGGAATCAGTTTTGAACTCAGGTTGTCAGGTTTGGTGGCTCTTGCCTTACTGGCTGAGCCCTTTTTTTAAGGGAATGAAATGACTATTCTAAAATAACCAGCAGGACTAGGGTCGGAACTTGTCGGTAGAGCACTCGCCTGGCTTGTGCAAAGCCCTAGGTCCAATCCCCTGTACCTTAGAAATAAGAATCTTCAAAAGTCTGATGAAGACAAACTCAGATCAGTGAAAAGGGTTTCTAACACCCTTGACTGATTGACTCTCCTTCATGTCCTCAGATGTATGATTACAGCTTGGACATGTGGAGCTTGGGCTGTATGTTAGCAAGCATGATCTTTCGAAAGGAGCCCTTCTTCCATGGACAGGACAACTATGACCAGGTGAGCAAACATGGCTTGTGTTTATTTGTGCATGACTGCCAAGAAAATAGCATCCAGCACAGGAATACTCTCTGTGAACCACAAAATGTTACTGTCTGCACACGGTTTTCTGTAAACTAAGAGTTGCTTAGAATTTTGTCTATTTACAAGGACCCTAAATATGCAGCGATAACCTGTGCTAAACCTCCAAAGTGAATCTAAGAAGTCAACACCACTTTGTCTAATGAGACTGGGTTCTAGTCATTAGATTTCGATGTCACTATAGATGTTAGCTCCTAAATTATCTGTTAGCCCTTCAAAAGCAATTTTCATTAATGCAAGCCTTGTGTCCTTAAGTCTCTTTGCTTGTCCTAGATACAGGTTGAGTCCCCAGAGATTTGAATGTTGTAGAATCACCTGATTCCCAGGTCCTGCATCCTCACAGGCTCACAGGAAACTCTGCTTGGTGATTTGGTCAGTTTGTTTTATGTTTCAGCTTGTTCGCATTGCCAAGGTTCTGGGGACAGATGAGCTCTACGGGTATCTGAAGAAGTACCACATAGACCTAGATCCTCATTTCAATGACATCCTGGGACAGTAAGTTGGGGCAGGGAGGTGGCGGCGAGCAAGCATGCACTTTGCCCATTTCAGAAGTGAAAAGGCTAGACAAAAATCACTTTGTTTTCCTTTTCTAATAACAAAATTGAATTATCTTTTATTTATTTATTTATTTATTTATTTATTTTTGGTCTTTTTGAGACAGAGTCTCCCTGTAAGCCCCAGCTGGCCTGCCTCTACGTCCTGAGTGCTGGGATTAAAGGCGGGCACCACCACGCCTGGCTTGAATTATCCTTTTTTTAAGCTTACATTTTCTTTAACCTAATTTGAGATATTGGCCTTATTTACTAAGTCTTCTAATAATCATTTTAGTCTTCTAATAATTGTTTTACTTATCAGATTATCTGTATGTGTAGAGGTGCAAGCCTCCAATCCCAGCACCTGGGAGGCTCAGGCAGGCGGATCATTGAATTCAAACAAAAGCAGCCTGGGCTAAATCACAAGATCCTGCTGAAGGAAATGGAAAAAATCATACTGTTACAAAAACAAGTTTTCTGGGTAAAATGTGCTTATTTTGATGGCAAACTTGGAAAATTGATTATTTGAATAAGAAATAGTTTGTTTCCTAAAGTAGGTTTTATAACAAATATTAAGTTTTGTGAAAAGTATTAAGTAAGGCATACTGAATTTTTAAGTACAATGCAGGTTTTCATTGTTTATTTAGGGGTGTTGTTGTTGTTGCTATTGTTCAGACAAGATCTTTCTGTGTTGCCCTGACTGGTCTCAAGCTCACAAAGATCCTGCCTCAGCTTCCCGAGTGCTAGGATTATAGGTGTGCACCTCCACAGCCAGCTTCAGTGCAATATGTTATACAGATGTTTGGCTGATGGTTTCCAGACATTGCTTCATGAAACCACCTGTTTCTGAAGCCCACTCTCTAAATAGATGTGCTGACCAGTGACATTACTCAGTCATTGTCATGCCTTACTCAACAATTGATGCAAAGAATGAGGCATGCAAATAATCCATCAAGATTCTACAAGTTCTCAATCAAATGTAGATGTTTTAACCAATTCTGCTTGGCTAATGATGCAGCAGTTTTGTCTTCGGATGCTGTTGCATAACTCAGGAGAGATAGGGTGTACCTGTGCCCACCTATTTGAAGTAGATCCAATAAGAAGGAACTTTGGCCAATTAGTACTTGGTGCCATATTCTAAGGCCTCATTGGCTTTGGCTCTCACAAAGGAGGTTCTTATGTTTCATCTCAGAATACTAATGCTTCACTTTTTTCTCAGACATTCACGGAAACGCTGGGAAAATTTTATACATAGTGAGAACAGACACCTTGTCAGCCCTGAGGCCCTAGATCTTCTTGACAAGCTCCTGCGGTACGACCATCAACAGAGACTGACCGCCAAAGAGGCCATGGAGCACCCATACTTCTGTGAGTGCAGGGACTGTTTCCAGAGGCTACAACTTATTAAAAGATACCCCAAAAGTCACCATTGTCTTTGAGATCAGTCAGGTGAACTCTAGGTATTTGGATTGCACATCCTGGGAATTTGACTTCAAATTTCATTCATTCTAGATAACCATGATGTCTTTACATGTGACTTAGTTTCCAAAGGTGTGTTTTGGTAGCTCTTCCAAGGCCAAGCTGTCACTGTGAGCTTATAGGTTAAAGATATCTAAGATTTGTTTTTCTTAATTTATTTTATTGTTTTTATTTATGTGTATGAGTATATTACCTGCATGTATATAAGTGCACTTATGTTGTGCAGTGCCCACAGAGGTCAGAAGAGGGTTTTGGATCCCCTGGAACTGGAGTTATATACAGTTGTTAGCCACCATGTGGGTGCTGGGAGTCGAACCCTGGTCCTCTGCAAGAGCATCCAGTGCTCTCAACCACTGAGCCATCTCTTCAGCCTCCTTAAGTGTTTTATTATTTTGTTTTTATTTTACACATATATATATATAATTTTATGTGTATGTATGTATTACCTGCATGTAGATAAGTGCACCTGTGTCATGCAATGCCCATGGAGGACAGAAGAAGCTGTCGGATCCCCTGGAACTGGAGTTACGGACAGTTGTTAGCTGCCATGTGGGTTCTGGGAATCAAACCCAGGTCTTCTGCGAGAACATTCAGTGTTCTTAACCGCTGAGCCATCTCTCCAGCCCTGTGCCTCCTTAAGTTTTATTTTCAAGTGTATACATGGGTATAAAAACCTAACCAAAGATTATTTTTCCCTTTAAAAAATTAATGGGTTAAAAGTAATAAGGTAACTACAGTATGTTTCTAAAGGAGGCAGTAAATGAATAAGAGGAATTTGAGGCAGGGGAACAACCCAACCTTGCTGAATTCTGACTTCATCTCCCACAGAGCATGTGTACATTCAATCTGTATCCTTGCTTATAATCTGAGTGTACATAGTTCTTCCCACTGAAAGCTTCAAGTGCACTTCCTTGTATCATTGACTATAAGAGATAGCTTAGTTCAATCAGGGAGAAGATTGGGAAATAAGGTTTTGTAATGACTTGGCCCAGTTCACCCTCTGAATTGTGGTGAACACTCATTCCTTAAGGTTTTTGTCTGTTGTTTGACCACCGTGCTATCTTTCCCTCTCCTTTTTTCCCTTAGAATTAAACTAGGTCTGTTTGTAAGACTATAATTGCTTCAGTCTTGGACCTAGGGCAGAAATATAAGGAGACAACAGATTTAGAGGTCTTCCCCTTCCCACATCTACTTTCTGATTTCCATCACAAAAAGCTCTTCTTGCCTTTTAAGGTAGATCACTCTAAGAATACTGCTGGTCTAGAGAGATGGCTCAGTGGATAAAAATGTATACTGCTTTTGCAGAAGACCCAAGTTTAGTTCCCAGCACCCACATCAGGCACCTCACAACTGCTCATAACTTCAGCTCCAGGGGTTCTGACGTCTCTGGCCTCTGTGGGCACCTGCACTCATGTACACATACCCATACACATGCACATAATTAAAAATCTTGAAAAAAAATACTGGTATAAACTAATGAGGCAAATGCATAAGAAATCGCAAGTTCAAGGCTAGCCTAGGCTACATGGTGAAACAGGGACTGGAGAGATGGCTCAGTGGTTAAGAGCATTGACTCTTCTTGCAGAGGACTCGGGATGGATTCCCAACACCCACATGGTGACTAACAACTATCTGCATAACTCCAGTTCCAAGGGAATCCAACTCTCTCTCTGATCTCCGTGGGCATTGCATGGGTACACTTATACACATGTAAATTATACACTCGTACACATAAAAATAATAAATGAAATATTTCTTTTTATAAAAATGAAAAAACAACCAAGACTACTTTCCTAAATAGACTGCTTGTTTCATTGTTGCTTAAAAATCAATGGACTTCTGCTGACTTTTTGTTCACCTTTTTTGTGATGTGCTTTAAAGAAATTAGGAGCTGGAGAGATGGCTCAGTGGTTAAAAGCACTCACTGCTCTTGCAGAGGACCCAGGTTCGATTCCCAGCACCCACATGGCGGCTAACAACTGTCTGTAACTCCAGTTTCAGGGAAATCCAACACCCTCTTTTGACCTTCAAGGGCATTGCATGACCCTGGTGTACTTATATACATGCAGGCAAGTTAGAGTTTTGAACAGTGGCAAATTAGGGCTTTTGTGCTTCTCAGCAATCGGGTCTAGATTCTGAGGAGGTAGAAGAGTTGCCTCCAAGAAAATGCCCCAGCAGGTATGATGGTCTATAATCCTTGTAATCCCAGCTGGGCTGGAGGCTGGTACTGAAACAGTGTTCAGAACCAGTCTGGGCAACTTAGCGAGACTCTGCCCCAAAATAAAATTTTGAAGAAAGAGTTTGGGTTGTGATTCAGTTGTAGATTGACTGCCTGGTAAGTGTGAGGTTACAGGTTCTAACCCAAGTACTGGGGTCAAAAAGAAAAAAAGCATTTTCTGATCCTGTCTTGGTGCCTAGTTTTTGTGTCACCTGAGTTCTACGTGTTTCTCCATGTGAAAGAGGATGGGCGCATGAACTTGTAGCATGCCCACTGCACTATAGCTTGTCTAACATGAGGACCTGCACTCCTCTCTTACAGACCCAGTGGTGAAGGAGCAGTCCCAGCCTTGCGCAGAGAATGCCGTGCTTTCTAGTGGTCTCAGCGCAGCACGATGAAGCCTGGGAAGCGACGGTAATGCGGCTCTGATGCTTGCCAATAAAACCAACCAACCAAACACAAACTTGAAGGAAACTACAGTGTGATAAAAAAGAAATTCTAAT
Organism: Nannospalax galili; assembly: GCF_000622305.1. Lineage (NCBI taxonomy): Eukaryota > Metazoa > Chordata > Mammalia > Rodentia > Spalacidae > Nannospalax > Nannospalax galili. The sequence continues at coordinate 182,086 of NW_008340047.1, forward strand.
CATTCCTTCTAAAGGCAAAGAAGAGTAAAGACTTAAAAGTCTGTCAAAAGCAAGAAACTCCCCAGTACTAGTCTGCAGGGAGCTGCGCTGTGCTGTGCAGCATGGCGGTCGTGTAGTTCAGGATCTGAGGGACTCTCCCTTTGGAATGCATGGGAGATGAGAAGCTCGGAGTTGTTGTCCACTTACCTGCGTTTAACAGAATACCACTGTTGAATTAACCTGTTCGCTCAACAAGCTCTGAATGTCTGACTTCCTATCTATTCCATCATGGTCTGGTTTTCTTTTGTGAGAATTCAGGCTCAAGTTTTAGCAAAAGTCAGCAGTCTATTCTGACACACCAGCCTCATTTACACAAAAAAAAAAAAAAAAAAAAAAAATGAAAACAGGGACAGTATTTTTTTTAAGCTCTTTTACAAATTCATGTGTTATGTATTTTTTTATAACATGAGCTCTCCAGGAAATGTACCTCATTCCTGCAGTTTTCCTCTAAGTATTTGTTTGGGAGCAAACTGTAGTCACTTTCAACTAGTCCTCTTTGATGTCAGAGGCGTCACTGTAAATGAAATGCTGCCATAAACAGGTTCACAGGCGCATCAGAAGTTCCATGCTAAGTGCATAACTTGGGGCTCACCTTTGTTTATTGCCTACCCATTGAATCTTGCTCTTTTTTTTTTTTTAAGCTTTTTTTCCTCTGGCCTTGTAAGGAAAAAACCTCACCATTGCCAAGCACATCCCTGTGTGTGCATCTATTTTAATGTACCTCTCTCAAAACAAAAACCGTTTTTGTTCGCAACCATAGCTAAAGCTGGAAAGTCAGTTTTCAGGCAGACCAAGGAGAGAGAAAATGTCCTATTAGGATTTATTCAGGAAAGACCTCCCCAAAGTGAAAAGGCATACCCACCCTGCTTCCCTCTTCTTAATCCCTATACAATTTCTGACTGTAATCAGGGTAACATGCAATTGAGGCTCTGATACGTCATATGTGAATGTGGTGGCAAAGAAATCTCTCTCACATGCAGGTGCTGGTGTGTGGACAAGGCTGTCCTGTGACTCCAGCAGCTGGCAAGAGAGGAAGAGACAGGGGCTGGGAGAAGGAAGTAGAGCTTCTGGAGCAAGTGTCAAAGCTCTCGATCCACTGTGCTAACCTTCACGTTAGCAAGAGCTGGATTTTGTGTTGTTGTTGTTTTCCAGTAGGGCTGATTTCATTTTGGGGACTTGTCACTGACATGGTTTGCTAGCTGGTCTCCCTCCCCCTGGTTGCAGAGCCCTGCCTCAGCTCTAGGGATGGAACATACCTAGGGTAGAGCTAGGGGTATCTACCACCACATCACACGTAGGATTTCTTTATTAACTATTTAATAATGCCATACATTTTTATAAGGTTAGATTGTTTGTTTGAAACATCTGTTTACATTCCAAATTCCAATAAAATTATATTGGTATTAGTAGCAGGTCCTATCTCTAAATGTAGATTCTATTTTTGTTGTTTGGTCTTTGGGAACTTAAAATGCAAATTAACTCTTCTCTTGATATTATGGAGTTGAGTTTGTAGATTAAAAAATAAGATCTTGGACTAGTGGCATGGTAAAGGCACTTGCTGCCAAGACTGATCTGAGTTCAATACCTGGAACCCATGTGGTGGAGGGGAGAAGTGACTCCCACAGGTTGACCTCACCACATGTGATATGGTGCGCACACAGACAAAATAAATAAAACAAAAATTTTTTATCCTAAATCCAGGAAATCCATTCAGTTACGGTTCTCATAGAAAATCATGCCTGCCTGCATTGCACATTCTGTGTATTGATGTATACATTTGTTCTACCTGAAAATATGACTGAACCTATGCTAACATCAGGCAACAAACCACAACTGTTTGGGATTACCATGGGTCTTCTCAGGTGCCCTTTTAGGCAGCCTGAGCCCTTGGTTGTCGGGAGGATGTCCGACTGTATATCTCCTGCTCCCTAAACCCCATCTCCACCTTGATCACCCATGCCTCTCTCTTCCTTTCTGTGTATGTCTGTCTCTCCCTCCTCTCTCTCTCTCTCTCTCTCTCTCTCTCTCTCTCCCCCCTTCCCTCACGCTCTCCCTCCTTCCCAGAGATAATGAAGACCA
>NW_008340047.1:184213-192172 GCF_000622305.1 Nannospalax galili
CCTCTCTCTGTCTCTCTCTCTCTCTCTCTCTCTCTGTTGCTCAAGGGCCTGCTGGAGAGTCTTGATAGCGCAGTAACCCCTCTTTGTCCTGGGTCCTCCAGAAGCAGTAATAGCATCTGGAAATAAAGTCTGGCCATGTGCTTCTGCCCCTCCCTGCTTTGGTGTGCTGTGGGAGAGGCAGCCCAGCTGACCTGCTGTCCTTGGGCCTGTAGCTGCAGCTTTGGCTCAGCAGGAACTCTTCCTTTGGAAGCAGCACTTTACCTCTCTTCATGCCTTAGATGTGGAGCAGAACTGGCTTTGAAGTGCTCCCTTCTGGGTCTGAACTTGACACTTAGACTGGTCTTTCCCAAACTGAAGTTTGTAGACCTCTTTTACCTGTCTCCAAAACTACTTTGGGTCCAAGTGGACCTGAGTTTTCATGTTTACCTGGGTTTGGAGAGTAAAGGGTGTATGTGAGTATGTGAGAAGGTGTGGGAGTCTAGTCCTGTATTCAGATTAAACTGATTGATTTACCCACCTTTTCAGTTAACATATTTTTTCTAAAGCTCATCTCAGTAATTTTCATTTGTTTTATTACCTTATAACAGGTTAAAAGTGCCTATGACAAGGACTTATTTCCTAATGAAAAGCAAAAAAAAAAAGTGGGGAACAGGGTAGTTTGCACTGTCATCTCAGGTACTGCCTGTGTTCTAGAACTTGCCCCTAGAGCATTGAGAAGAGTCTCTGGGCTGACTCCAAATCAGTGATCAGTGTCTCTTCCTTGATGGCCACAAGGTGGCCTGGTTGAGAAAACCATGCTGAGAATGTTGCTGGCAAGTGTGCTGGTAGCAGTTCAGCCTGCTGGCTCCTGTCAGCTGGCCCTCTTTCTGCCTATCCCTGTGGTAGGAAGGTATAGAACAGGAGCTGGGCAGGAGAAGCCATTGCCTGCAAATTGAGAGCAAGTGTTGTTGGGGCTTGTCCTGAAAGAGCAGGAACGCCCAGGCTGACCCAGTGAAGTACCCAGCCACACCTCTTCATGGACCCTCCCCATCATCCCCATCATGTCATTGCCCACCAGGTTTAGGATCCATGGGTCCCATAGCAGAGATAAAGAGATCCTCAGGACTGCTCAGAGGCGACAGGAAAGCTTGGAATCCTGGGGGCTTAGAGAGAGTGGCTGGGGAGGGTCAGATGAAAGAAAAACTAGTAAGGAAAAGTGTCTAAAGGTAGATCTTTAGGAGACACACTTGGAAGGATGGAACTAGGGGACACCAAGCTTCTGTACTGGATGTGCCTGGAGAGGACACTGCCCCTGGCTTGGGTCCAGTGGCCTTTGAGAGCTGGTGCCAAAGGCCATGGGGCCTTTGCCTACTCAGGGAAACAGCTTAGGTTCTCCAGATGCTGCGCTGATGTGATGGAAGCAGAGCTACTTTGGCACATGAACAATGGGAAGAGTTTTATATATATATATAAAAATCGAGATAAATCTAGGATCCCAGTTAACCCTTTTCTTTAATGCCAGTTTAGATTAAATAATGGAGTTGGAAACTTGCATGGATACCCACAGGAAAGCAGTCTCCCTCCTGCACAGAACTGAATGGCTAAGAAATGAGCTAGGTGGTTGCTTCATGAAGCCAGACCTTCTGAAAGGGAAAGCAAACAAATCTCAGCACACAAGAACCTGAGTTTGTCAGGGAGCTTAATAAATTAAAATTGAAGTGTGTCCCGCCCTTAAAAACTAACCCCAGGGTGAAGATGGCGGGGAGGGGAGGTGACGAAACTAGTAATGGCATGCTTGTGCGTGGCAGGGATCTGTTCGTGGAAACACCCCAGTCAGGCATTGTGGAAGCTGGAAGCATGGTGGACTTATGCAGCTGCTGCATACCTTTGTGTCAAGACTCAACAATGTGCTACAAATGTGATACTTAACCCTGAACTGCATGTATTGGGGATTTTTTTTTTAACTTTGAATCAATAAATTAACAGTTTTTCACTTGCTGGCTTTTCTTGCTGTACATGGTGACTTAAGAGTTTGGGACAGAAATCTCGACACCCAGTAGCAGTCTTCAAGAACCATGGAGCCTTCTGTTTGCACCGTTGCCTGGGTTGCGATCCTTTCCAAGTGAATGCTGCAGACCCAGTTCCTGCTTCATGGCCCTGTGTGGCACCATGTCACATCCTCTTTTCCTAAATAAAAATGTTGACAACACCCACCCTTCAGCAGTGGGAGGCAAACCAATCATGCCTGTGAGGACCTTAATTTGCATTGCCTGTCTCTTGGGGGCAAGGGGAGGGGCTGTAAATCTGAACTTGGAAGATCATTGTGGTGGCAGAGGTCAGCTTGGTGTGAAGACTTTAGAAGCAGGCCTGGAGTGTGGTAGGATTCTACTTGTTTCTGGTACCACTCAAGATGCTTCCTGGGGCTGACTGGCTGGCTTTGTTGCATGACTTTTAACTCAGTCTTGGGCGCTTGTGAAAATCCCACCCCCATCCTTGCAGCACATGCGTGTGGATGTGAGCCTATGCCACTGTTTGGCAGATGGTGGGACCTTTCATGCATGTGCTGCTTTTTCTCACTGGTTCCTCTGGATCGGACCCTGGGAAATTGGCTGAAGTAGTTAAAGGCAAATCTCTTACCATGCAGTCAGCCTTTTTCAAACACTAAGCAGTGGGACCATTTCTTTACCCAAAGGAAGTTTTCAGGAAGTGACTGAGGCAGCTTGCTGGCTACCAGTGCTTCTCTCTCCTGCAAGACACTTCAAGAATCTGGCCACTGGCTTCTCACCCACCTAACTGTGGGATGTGGAAGGAGACTTGTGTTCAGGTTGCGTTAGGCAGCTGTTTGCAGAGGCAGGATGAAGATGTTTGATCCCACCTGTTGTCCTTCATTATCAGTGGACTTGGTCTTCTTCCCTTAGTAGAAACCAAGTCCTCTGCTTCCTAGACCCAAGACATCCTCAGGAAATTGGGTCAGGTCTGAGGGAGGTCTAGGATTGGACCTGTAGCTTGGCTTGCAGGATGGTCACAAGACATCTACATCAGCACCCGGACCCAAGGGACAGGGCAGGAGAATTGTGACATGGTGTCCCCCAAGCTCTTCCCTTCCTCTCCAGGAGGCCAGGCTAATGGCTGCTTCTGTTGGGGTCAGAGAGGAGGAAGAGGATGCTGTCCGAAGCCTGGGCCCATGCAGCAAATGTCCCATCAAGTGGCATGGAGAAGACAAGCTTGAGCCCTGTCCCCAGCCCTCTTCGAGAAAAGGAAGTCCCCCAGGTGGCCTGCCTGTCTCTGGCTCAAATTGATTAATGCCGTCTTTCCCCTCCTCCCATCTCTCCCCAGGTCTGTTGCGGTTCCTCCCACTTTTCCATAAGCAGAACAAGAACCAAACCAAACGTCTTAACGTGTGTAGCGAGATCACGTTCCAAGAGCAGACACAAAACGGTGGCAGGCTTGGCGAACTCCAACTAGACCACCTGAAGGGCAGCCCACCACCGTAAATCAGACCTCACTTCCGAATGTAAAAGGTTCACATGCCTTTGGCTTCCTGTTGACTTCTCCCGACCCAGAAAGCATGGGAAATGTGAAGGGTATGCAAAATGGTCGTTGGTTACTGTTGCTTCCCGTGCCCCTTGACTCATCCTGTGGTGGCCTGATGTTCCAGGTAACCCTGGGGACTAGCTGACCACAGACTCCAGTTGGGACGGGCAGTGTATGGCATGATGGGCAGTTACATATTATTATTTTAAAAGTATATATTATTGAATAAAAAGTTTTAAAAGAAATGGATGGAGAGTTTTCAGTCTGGAAGGGGCCAGAAGAGGACTGAGTGATAGAAGGGCCCTTGTGCCAGGCTCTACCCAGAGGGAGGTAGGGCCATAATGGCATGTCAGGTGGAGTGGAGTGAACTGGCCTGATGTGCTCTGGGCTTGGAGAACTGGGCCTTGTTGATATTTCCATCACCAATGTCCACTCACCTCCCACACAAAGTGGTTCAGTGTTGGAGGGGAATAAATGCCCCAATGGTGAGCTCAGCAAGATGCCACAGCCCTGTTTGTTGTCTCTGTCCACATCTCAGTGTTTTAGTCCATCACCCAGTCATGCCCACTCCCTTCTGAAGAAACGTCCCAGTCCTGGAAGCCGGTTGAGTCTACTGTCCAATGACAGGAGAGGAATCAGGCCCAAGGGGGCTTCTCCCACCTTGAGGCTCCCAGGAACTGGAGGGAAAGCAGCCCGCATACACAAAAGCTGCAGTGCAAGCAGCAGGTGCTACAGGAAACAAACCAGTCAGACCAGGATCACAGCTGTGCTGGGGAAGTAACCACATGCTGGCCACCCAGCCTGGCCCAGCCATCCTCGCCTTACCTGTCCCCAGGCTACCTGTAGAGAGCAGAAGCATAGGCAGATTCTGAACAGGCAGTGGGATGGGACCAGCCTGCTCCTCACAGGGGCCGAGTGCTCCGCACCCTCTTGTCCTCTTGGTTTTGAATAGCTGTGTGAATGCTCACAGTAGTAAAGCAATTGTTGCGTAAGCCCACAGGCCTCTTCAGCTGTCATAGAGTCCTTTGAACCCACTGTACTATCCAACCAGTTTCCCAAGAATAAAAGCTTGAAAATGCCCCTGGGCATCAGCAAGTGACCCCCAGTCCCCTGGCCACAGACTTTTTAAGACCAGTGGGATACAAATGGCTTGTTGCTAGCCCCACCATTGGCCTGGTTTTCTCATGGAACACGGTCTATAGAGTCAAAGCTCTACAAATCTCTATTGGTCTTCCAGATTACTGGGACAGCATCAGAACTGCTCATTTACATGTGCATGCTAGTTCACATGTGTAATCAGATTCACGTGTATGTTGGTACAGTAAGTCTATACTTTCTTCACACAGAGCTGTGAGCAATTAAAGGCCTTTGCAGCTGTGGAGCATCTTAGCTAGACACAGGAGTAAGTTTGGAAATTCTTTGGAGCTCACAAAGAACTTGGGACACTAGCTTAGTCAGTTTCCCCTGCTTTTTCAACCCAGCTCTCCACTTCCAGGCATGGAAGTCTTGTTTTTCAGAGGCCTCTGAAGACTATCAGACACCTGGGTTTTGTGACTGTTGTAGAGGGGAGGGAAGGAAAATTACTTAGATTGGTTTTGTTTTGTAGTTTTCTTGTTTTGAAACGGGTCTCACTATGTAGCCCTAGCTAGCTTAGAACTTGCCATGTCGACCAGGCTGGGTTCAAACTCAGAGATCCACCTGTCTCTGCCTCCCCAGTGCTGGGGTCAAAAGATGTGTGCCACCACTCCAGGCACTTGGGTTGTTTGGACTATGAAGGGGATAAAGAGCCTGCTAATCTGAGCCACATCTGAGCCTCCACAGCACACTTCACATGTCACATCAGAGAACCCTTCACATCTTCCCGTAGTCCTGTTTATGCTGCTAGTAAAATATTTATTGCATTTTCCTGATGAATAAAGTTACTTTGGTAACTTACATACTTTGTAACTTTGATAATTTATGCTTGTGGTAAAAAAATTCAAATGTTGGGGCTGGAGAGATGGCTCAGCGTTTAAGAACACTTGACTGTTCTTGCAGAAGACATAGGTTCGAATCCCAGCACCCACATGGCAGCTAACAACTGTAACTCCAGTTCCAGGGGATCCAACAGCCTCTTCTGTCCTCCGTAGGCATTGCACGACACAGGTGCATTTACCTATGTGCAGGCAATACATGAAAACACATAAAATAAAAAAAAAATTTTAAATAATCAAATGTTGAACCAGGCATGGTGGTGTGTGCCTTTAATCCCAGCACTCAGGAGGCAGAGGCAGGTGGATCTCTGTGAGTTCAAGGCCAGCCTGGTCTACATAGTGAGCTCCAGGACAGCTGGGGCTACAGGGAGACCCTGTCTCAAAAAAAAAAAAAAATTACCAAAAAGTTAATAATGCAAACCACACATAACATGCAAGAGCTCTCTCTTGCTTCCCTTACAGATAATCACTGTTAAATTTGGTATATACCCTCTCATTTGTTTCCACATGCCTTTACTATCTTCTGAAATGTAATACAATGATACATTCTTTTTCTAAAACTTTTCATTTCACTTGATTGTGAAACTCTGGGTCAGCATGTTTATATCTACACTACACCTCTATTCCTGGCTGCATGGTATTCTGTCATATGATAGGCTACCGTTAATGCAATTCCTGTTAATAAACTACACTACTGCTAGGCTTTCAAAATTGCTGCAATGAGAAAATCTACTCTACATTTGTAGATGGGGTAGATGTAGGTGGAATTAAATGTCTTAAAATGTACAATCCTGTAAACATCAATATTTGCTTCAAAAAATATTTTTCTTGGGGCTGGAGAGAAATCAGTTGCCAATTCCCAGCACCTATGTTGGGTGGCTTATAACCACCTGTATTCCAGCACTCACATGCTTGTACACAGACACACAAACACACACAAATTTTTAAAAAAAGGGGGGGGCTGGAGAGATGGCTCAGTGGTTAAGAGCACTGGCTACTCTTGCAGAGGACCTGGGTTCAGTTCCCAGCACCCACATGGCAGCTAATGACTGTACCTCCAGTTCCAGGGAATCTGACACTCTTCTTCTGGCCTCCATGGGCATTGCACAACATGGGTGTACTTGTATGCATGCAGGCAAACCACCCATACACATAAAATAAACATAACTCTTAAATTTTTTCTTATAACTGGTCACAATTATACAATCTCAGAAAATTATAAGAAAACTCAAATGTGAAAAGTGGCTGATTTTAATGTGTTTGGAATGCCATGGGTGAGCCTTCAAAAGGCTACTCAGTGAAGACTAGAGATTTCAAATAGCTATGACCAAGGGACAGGAGGTAAGATGGATGAGCTTTTCAGAATGCTATTTGTCAGGCTGTTAAAATAATGTGCCTCTCGGATGCACTGTGCTAAGAAGCCAGGCTCAAAGACTGCTTACTGAAGGGCTCCATTTGAGTGACAGCCTGGAAAGGGAAGAACAAGGAGAGCAGATCATGGCTGCCTGGATGAAGAATAGCTTCAAAGGGTCGGTATCATGTCCTTTTGGGGATGCTTTGCCATCCACCAAAAAGTACATATTCCTGGTGGTATATTTAGAAGTGTTTTTAAAAATTACCACATGCAGGGGTCCAACAAAGTTCCACTGGGACTTCAGTCTTGGATTAGCCAGATCCTTGTCTGCCAGACCCCAGGTCTCTGCCCTTCCATCTGCCAGCTGAAGTCTCTGGGTGTTCAGGGCATTTCCTGGCTTTGCTCTGACTGAGGAGCATACCTTCTCACTTATATTGCCATGCCAGACCACTGTCCTAGCAACAAAGAGAGGTGCAGAAGATGCTTTGCCTTCTACTGTGCAGTACATCCCCATGGGTCCCAGGGTTAGGTGCTTTAGATTGACCCGAATCCTTTTGTCCCTGAGAGTTAGCATCTGACAAGGTCTTTGTGCACTGAAAGGGACACTTATCATTACTGATGTTTAAACGTCTTAGTGCCAGGTGTGGTAGCATATGCCTTTAATCCCAGCACTCAGATGAGGTAGGCAGATCTCTCTGAATTCAAGGCCAGCCTGGTCTACATAGGGAGTTCCAGGCTAGCCAGTGCTACATAGTGAGACCCCGTGCGCCACCACGCCCAGCTCAAAACACCAAATTTAAATAAATAAATGAAGTCTGAGTTACTAAAGCTGTACATCTAAAAATCAATTTGTGCTGATCATGCACACCTTTAATCCCAGCACTCAGGAAGCAGAGGCAGGCAGGCAGATCTCTGGTTATTTGAGGCCAGCTTAGTCTACACAGCAAGTTTTAGGCAGTCACAGATATATAGTAAGACCCTACCTCAATAATAATAATAATACATAATAAAAATCCATTTTAAAGTGTGTGTGTAGCCCAGAGGTTGACATTACCTTGTTATCTTTTATTTGTGTGCTTGTGTGTGTGTGTGTGTGTGTGTGTGTGTGTGTGTGTGTGT
>NW_008340047.1:192266-275027 GCF_000622305.1 Nannospalax galili
GCCACATATATGAAGGTGTCAGGGAGGCCAGAAGAGGGTATTGGATCCCTTGGAGCTAGATTTATAGGCAGTTGTGAGCTGCTGAGCATGGGTGCTGGGAACTGAAGTCAGGTGCTCTGTAAGAACAGCAAGTGCTCTTAACCATTGAGCCATCTCTAGTCTTCCACCTTAGTTTTTGAGACCATGTCTCACTGAAACTTGAGCTCACCAATTCAGCTAGAATGCTGGTCAGCAAGCCCCAGGGATCTGCCTGTCTCCCCCTCCCTGGTACCAGGATTCTGTGTGTGTTCCCTCATACCCGGTCCTTTTTTCGTGGGTTCTGGGTGATCAAACTCAGGTCCTCATGCATGTGTGGAAAGCACTTTACCAACTGAGTTATCTCCAAGGCCCTCTAATTTGTGTCTTTATGATCAATTTACAAATCTTGTTTTTATAGCTAGAAACTAGCTGATCTTGTTTATAAATACACATTGCTGTTTATAAATACACATTGCTTTAATCCTTTACTGGTGACTTAAAAACTTAATTGGTGATGTGAGGCACAGTAGTATACATCTATGGTTCCAGTACTCCGAAAGCTGATTCAGGAAGAGTGAGAGTTTGAGGCCCCATTCTGAGAAATAAACAAGTAAACATTTAATGGGTTAATCAGTAGTAAATGTTGGCTAAACAATAAATATTTCTTACACATGTAATCTAATTACCTTGGACATTTCAAATTTGATCATATAATCTGTTTGATATCACCAATACTTCCAATTACTAAAATGAAAATGAAATGAAATCTCTTTGATATCGCCAATACTTCCAATTACTAAAATCTGGCCCAAATCCTCCAAACCATTCAAATATTAATAAACCTAAGTCTAAAGTCAAGTTGACATCTTTTAAGCATTCATTGTTCACAAATTTTCTTAGACATTGCAAATTTAAAACTGCATACAATTTCAATTTCTTTTAAGCATGTCACTTTAAATTCAAAGCATCAGATCCTGTAATTCATTAGGTATTCTTAAACATCCCAGATATCTTAGATAATACATCATGTAATCAGAAACTCATCCCTCAGTGTGACAGATTGTGAGATCCCTACAATGTCTGTCTTGATAATCCACCAAGGTGACATAACCTGCTTCAGCTCAGGACCACCATAGGTTAATGGCCAGAGATTCTAGGCCAGACAGAAATGACAAGCTAACCAGCCAAGTCCCTGTGGTTGGGATATTCCCAGGCAGGCCCATCCCCAGCACAGCAACAGATGCTTTACCGCCTGAGGAAGTTTTAGTGGCCTAAATCTCATCAATGGAGCTTTTGTCCATGCTGCCTAGGCTTCAGTGTCTTATCTCCTTCACTGTAATCTCCCTTCTCACCGATTACCTTTCTTTTGTGGTGCTGGGGGCAGAACCCTCCTGTATGCTAGGTAGATGTGAGGCAAGTGCTCTACCACTAAGCTACATCCCCGGCCCTCTACTTTTTCTTTGAGACAGGATCTCACTGAGTTGCCCAGTCTGGCCTTGGACTCAGTCTGTACTCCAGACTGGCCTTAAACTTTTGATCCTCCTGCCTCGATCTCGATCTCCCACATAGCTGGGATTTCTGGCCTGAGCCACCAGGCCTGGCTTGATTGTTATTTGGTCTGACTGCATTCTAATTGTGTAAGTCACTGCTGTCATTGACAGCAGCCACTTATTAGCAAGGTTTCTTACACTGGGTACCTTTGTGTTGAAGGCTTGCAATATATAAGAACTGTAGTGTTGAAAGACAGCAAGAAAACAAGAACAAGAATGCTTAATTCATCTGCCTGTGAGAAGCCTGCATTTTGCATAAATTTGGTCCATATTACCTTTGAAATGAATGCAAATGGCTGAGGTGGCCCTTTGGCTCCCTCCCTCCATCCATCCATTTTCTGATGGATGGTACCCAGTGGGTATCATGGTAGGATACGTGAACAGAGCAAAGTACAGTCCATACGTGGAAGGTCCAAGCCTATTCATTTAGATCTCGCTGCCTCATCATGTAGTCTTTACTGTACCCAAGGCTATGATCACAATAAACCTCTAACTCCAGTGTAAGAAGAGTAAACAGAGTCCACATCAAAAGTTACTGAAAATGAGAGGCTCAGAGAAGCAAAACTTTCCTCTGTCCCCATGTTTATTGATTGTCAAATCTCTTAAGGTCACACGTGCTCTTGGTGTTTTCATTTCAACAGGGGCAACTGCAATAAGAGGCTCTGCAGAGGGCTCAGTGAGTAGGAGTGCTTGCTGCATAAGCACGAAGACCTGAGTTCAAATCCCCAGCACCCACATAAAAGGTCAGGCATGGCTGAGGACATCTGTAATCCCAGCACTGTGGGGGGATGGTTAGGAGGAGAGTTGGGGCTTACTGCTAGCCTAGCTCCAAGTTCAGTGAGAAACCCTGCCGTAAAGGAATAAGAGAGTGAAAGCAGGACACCCGGCATCCTTGTCTGTCCTCCCACATGAGCACCTGCATACACATGTACATATACTACATACACATACAACACAGCACACCAGAGAGAGAGACACTGCAGAGTTTTTGTGGGCATGTGAATGGGACAGGCCACTGCTGATTCAGAGCAGGAGGTCTATCAGCTGGGTGAGTTTGGAGTTTCTGAGAGCAGGCAGAATAGACAGTGCTGGCCCTACTGTGGTCAGGAGCCCAAGTCCAAGCCAAATTCACTGACTCTATGCATACTTACTGCATAGCCACTTAATTTTTAAAAACTTTTATTTATATTTTTATTTTATATCTATGAGCATATTGCCTGCATGTGTGTAAGTGCACCCATGTGGTGAAGTGCCCATGAGGTAAGAAGAGGGTGTCAGATCCTCTGGAACTGGAGTTACAGATAGTTGTTAGCCATCTTGTGGGTGGGTGCTGGGAATCAAACCTGGGTCCTCTGAAAGAGCAGCCAATGCTCTTAACCACTGAGCCATCTCTCCAGCCCCTGCATAGCCACTTTAAAATGCAGGCATTTGTTTTAGACCTTGGGAATATGTCTAAGAGACAAACCAAGGATTTTCTCCCAAGAGTTCAAAACTGATGTGGAGGACTGAGGGGAGGAGATAGTCATTGAGTGAATTACTGTTTAGACTGTCAAGTGGTGATGGAATGATAAGCCAAGGAGGGAAGAAGAGTGGCTAAGGTATGAGAGGGGGGCATCAGACAAGTCATCTTTGAAAAAGTAGAGTAGTAAATTGAACAGTGTACCTACCCCCAAGTTCATGTCCACCTAGAACCTCAAAATGTACCTTATTTGGAAAGAAGTGCATTTGTATATGAAATTAAGGTGAGATCTCAAAATGATATACTGGGTTGAGGTGGGTCATAAATCTGATGATTAATGTCCTATTAGGACAGACGACACACAGAGATTGATGTAGAGTTTACAGTTGTGCCACCACCAACTAAGGAATACCTTGGGTCAAGAAGGATTTTCCCCTAATGCCTTGGGAGGGGGAATGGCTCTGATTTTAGACGCCCGGCTTCCAGAACTAGGAAGAAATTTCTGTTGTTTTGAGCCACTGGGGATGTGGTGTGTTGTCATGGCAGCCATAGGAAGCTCATATAAGTCAACGAAAGTGGAGTTCTGAATGGAGGAGCGAGCCAGCTGGGGCAGCCTAGGCAGAGGCATAGTGAATGGAGGGGACAGAGGCAAGGCACAGAGGCACAAGGTGACACTGGCAGAGAGGCATGTGTGGAGTGACTGAAGGCTTGGACCACCCACAGGGTGGTATTGTGGTTACACTGGGGAGATACATGGGAGGGAGAGCTACAGGATTCACTCATGTGAATGGTGAGAAAACAGGAGCTCAGGCTGAATCCATGGGTTTGGCTTGCACAAGCAATCAAGTTGGGAGGTGGGGACCAACCATGGACACACAATGACACAGACAATGACACGGACACATAAAGCTCTGTCTTAAGACACTAGGGATTGAAGTGCCTATCAGATCTCCACTGAGAGAAGTGGGACATTTGCATATGGAACTCAGTAGAAGAGGTCTCAGCATCGGGAGAAAAGAGACAGCTTTTATTTTATGCAGATGGTATGATTATGATTATGTAGAAACCCAACATAAATAATTAAAATTAATCATTCTTTAAAGTATTTATTTTTATTTTATGTGTATGAGTGTATTGTCTGCATGTGTGTGTACGTGCACCCCTGTCATGCAATGCCCGAGGAGGTCAGAAGATGGTGTGTCGGATCCCATGGAACTGGAGTTACAGTTGGTTTTTAGTTGCCATGTGGGTGCTGGGAATCAAACCCTGGTCCTCTACAAGAGCAGCCACTGCTCTTAACCACTGAGCCATCTCTCCAGTCCCCTAAAATCAATCATTTTTAAAAGTTCAACAAGATGCCTGAATACAAAATAAACTTTGAAAAACTGAGGGCATTTTTCAACACTATTAGTAACCAAGAAAATATGACTTAAAATATTCAAAATTTCAACAAAAGCCAGGCATGGCAGCACACACCTCTAATCCCAGCACTTTGGAGGTGAAGGTTAAAGGATCAGAAGTTCAAGGTCATCCTTGGCTACACAGTGAGTTTGAGGCCAGCCTGTTCTGTTGTCTCAGAACAATAACAAAAAAAATCAACAAAAGTCCTAATACCCAAGTAGATATAACTTTTCAAAGAAGCTATAGATATGAGAAAATATAAAGGTAGATGTGCAAATATCTAAAAAGTAATAAACCAAGAATATATTAAGCCATTCATGGAGAAAATTTTAAAGGACTAATAAAGACCCAGATAGTATCTTTAATGAAAAGAAAGGAATATTATGTATTTGTAGAAGAGATAGCAATATTAAAAAGATATTCTTGAGGCTGGAGAGATAGCTCAGTGGTAAAAGCACTGGTTGCTCTTGCAGAGGACCTAGGTTAGCACCCATATGGTGTCTCCATTTGTAACTCCAGTTCCAGGGTATCTGACACCCTCTTTTGGTCTCTACCAGCACTGCACTACATGGGTGCATTTACATACATGCAGGCAAAGCACTCATACACATAAAATAAGAATAAATGAATAAAATTGTTTAAAAATATATTCTTCCTAAACAAATTTATAACTACAGTATAATCTGTATTGAAATTGATAATATGCTTTCACAATTCCATAAATTTATTGTAAAATCTGAATGGAAAAATGAAAGTCTTTAAAAGACAGACTAGCTTTCAGATGAAAAAGAAAAAGGCTGCCCTGTTAAATATTAAGGTACACCACAACACTAATAAAAATCTGGGTTGTATTGGTGTAATACTTTCACATAGACTAGAAGAAAACTCAGGAGATGCATGTGCATAGGGGAACTTAATGTACATAAAAGGGACCTCAAGAACCACAAGGAAAGGAGAATTCATATATGCCATTGACATAACTGATGCAACTTAAAGAAAAAGATGAAACCGAAGATGTAAGTCAGTGATAGGGTGTGTAGTGCATGCTAGATCTCACAAATCAATAAGGAAAAAAGAATCTCAATGGAGAGTTGAGCAAAGAATATAAACAAGCCTTAAAAAATAAAGCAACTTTTTTTTTTGGTCCAACATGTTTATTTAGTGTGTGCATTAGTTACTTAAAAGATTTATTTTTTAATTTTATGTGTGCAAGTGTTTTTGCTTGCATGTGTGTATGTACTTAGGTGTACTGGGGAGACCAGAGCTGCCATTTGGGTGCTAGGAACCAAACCCAGGGCCTCTGCAAGGGCTGTAAGCACTCTTAACTGCTGAGCCATCCCTCTAGTCCCTGTCTTAGTTCCTTTTTGTTGCTGTTATATAATACCATGACCAAAAGCAACTTAGGAAAAAGTTTAATTTGAATTATGATCCAAGGGAGAGTTCATAATAGGTAGGGAGATGTGGCAGCAGGTGGCCAGAGCAGGAAGCTAAGGGATCACACATTCAGAGAGCAAAGTGGAAGTGGGGTGAAGCCATAAACTCTCAAAGCCTGCCCCAAGTGACACAATTCCTTCAGCAAAACTATACCTCCTAAAAGTTCCATAACCTCCTGCCCACCAAAGAGCACCACCAATCAGGGACCAACTGTTCAAATGCACACACCTTCTCATTCAAACCACCACATTCCACTCACTAGCCTCCATAGGCTCGAGGCCATATCATAATGTAAAATACATTTAGTCCAAGACCAAGGTCCCCATAGTCTTTAGCAATTTCAACACTGAAAGTCCAAAATCTCTTCTGAGACTCAAGACAATCTCCTAACTGTAACCCCGTGTAAAATCAAAAAGACAAATGACATACTTCCAACATACAATAGCACAGAGTATATATTTCCACTCCAAAAAAGGAAGGATGCGGCATAGTTAGGAAATACTAGATTTAAACAGCTTTGAAACGCATTTAAACAACCTTGAAACCAAAACCTGTAGCTCCATGTCCTGTGTCTGGGACTTTACTTTCAAAGGACTTAGATGGCCCCACCCCACCTCCAGCTTTGCTACCTATAACATACATCTCTTTCTTGGTTTGGTTCCACTTCCTGTATACAGTTATTCTTGCAAATGTCTCACAGCTCTGGCATCTCCAACATCTTGAAGTCTCCATTTAACCCAGGCTTTCCCTCACAGCTTCATACAAAGGCCCCTCAGGGCCTCCTGCCCTCTCAGGGCCCTCATACAGGGACTCCCACGCCACACGTTGCCTGGCCTCAGCAGCTCTCTGAAGGGGAGAGGAACGATCCACGACCCCCTCACTCTTGCACCTTTCATGCCTCCAAAAACAATGTGGACAATACTGCCAAGTTCCGCTACCAGCTTAGGATGGACCCTCACCACTTGGACCACATAAGCAGCAGCTTTTGTAGGTTGAAGCAATTGCTTTCAGGGAACAAGCAACCCCTTAGGCTTTCTCCTTTCACAAATTGGAAGCTTAGCTGAGTCAGGACTTTCCCTGAGGACACCCTTCCCAATCTGTACATTTAAAAATTTTTTCTCTGTCCCCACCTGCTCTTTTTCATTGTAGAGTTATCAGCAACAACCATGCCATAGACTCAATATTATGCTATTCTGAAATTTCCTCTGCTGAAATTAGTCCCTTTCTTTTTTGTTGTTGTTATTGCTTTTGGTTGGTTGGTTGGTTTGGGGGTTTTTGTTGTTGTTGTTGTTTGGTTTTTGACAGGGTCTCCCTAGTCCCAGCCTGCCTGGAAGTCACAATATGGACCAGTGTGGCCTCGATCTTACAAATATTCACCTGCCTCTGCCTCCCAAGGGCTAGGATTAAAGGTGCATAAATTCTCAGGACACAAGCAGAAAACAGTTAAATTCTTTGCCAAAATATCACACAACTGACCTCTAGCCCAGTTACTGCTACAGAGTCTTTGTGTCCTGAAACCTCTTAAGCTGGCTTTCTAAGAGGGATCAGTTACTACCTTAATTTTGTTCTATGATTGTTTATTTGGTGTTCCACTTAATTTCTTTTTAATTAGTGGTTGGATCAGCTCAATTTAACTTTTTGAAAATTTTATTTCTGCTTTCATCTTAATGTTCAGACTTTCTTGTTTTCTACTCAAAGCATTAAGGCAATACATTTTCCTCAGACTATTGCTTTGACTGCATCTCATTCACAGTGACGCAGCTAATTAAAGGCCATGATGTGTATAAGGCACATGGCACAGCTGGTGCTCAATTTTCGTTAGCTCCCTTGCACTTGATCCTGTTCCTTATCAATAAACATTTGTCATCACGGAACACACTCAAGCATTTCTGCAGCAAAGCCGCATTCCAGGCAGCTCTACTAACAACCCCTCGGGCCCTTCAGGGGCGGAGCCTGTCGTGACCCCACCCCCTGCCCGTACCCTCCGGGTTCCCATGACACCCGCAAGCACTATCAACCTTACGTCCACCCGTCCCCTTCCGCTCTCAGGAAGCGAGTCTGAGCTGAAGGAGGTATAGTCCCTTGGCAACTGAGTTCCTCTCCGGGGGCGGGGCGGACAGGGGCGGGGCTTACGGGCAAAAGGAACCGGAAGCCGTACTGCGCGCGGCAGGACGGAGCTGCGCGGCCGCGGGGAGGGGCGCAGGCGAGCGGAGGGATCCCGGCGCGGCGGGGTAGCGCTGCGCCTCCTCGCTGACAGGCTAGCGGCGCGGGCGGCAGTTGCTGTGGTTTCGGGCTGAGGTGGCTCGGTGCGCGCCGGGGCTTGCGGACCCGCGTCTCGCTCGGCGTCCTCCTTTCGCACTCGCGGTGCTCACTCGCCTTTGTTACTCGGTGTGAACGTCCACCTGCCTGGGGCGGCTACGGGACCGCGGCGGGAGAGATGTTCAAAAACACCTTCCAGAGCGGCTTCCTCTCCATCCTCTACAGCATCGGCAGCAAACCCCTGCAGATCTGGGACAAAAAGGTGAGCGGCCGGGCGGCAGGAGTCGGAGGCCGCTCGGTTCCCGCCTGGCGCCAGCGCGGCGCGAGGTGGGGCTCTGGGCTGCGAGAGGGGGCTGCGCGGCGTGGGCGGGGCCCACTGTGGGTCCGAGCCTGGCCTCCCCAGCATCCGACAGGGTGGAGAGTGGGAAGCGGCAGACGCGTCGCTGTGCCCGGAAAGGAGCTGCTGTCCCCCCAACGCATGCACACTGGAGCCCTGTTTTGTGCCAGGCACCGGGCTGGTCTCTAGACACACTGCCTTTGTGCCAGGCGCCCTTCCGCCGGCACAGCCAGAACCCCAAGAGCCCTGCCGGAGACGTTAGGTTTCATTCATTCTCTGGCTTCCTTTCACTGGCTCCAAACAAGCCAGTGTTTGGCGCTTGCTGGGAGCGCGCACTATGGCTTGGAGCCTGTACTGTGCCTCCAGAAGCTGGGCTTCCTCGTCGAGAAAGCTGTACAGTGGTGATTGTCTGGAACCACAAAATCAGAGCCAAGATCCAGCCTCGGTATTATTCGGGCATTCTCTAGAATGGGTGGTATCAACCCCTCTAAATGATGGCCTTCCCTGGCCACTTGGAGATGTTAGCGTCCAGCCCTCTGTGAGTTGCTGTGCCTTTTTTACTTTGGTGTTTTATTTCTCAGGAAAAATGCCCAGGCAGTCAGCTATATCGTTTAAAAATTTTTTTAAACTTATTTTCATTTTATGTGCATGAGTGTTTTGCCTGCATGTATGTAAGTACACCCATGCATGCAATACCCAGGGAGGCCAAAAGAGGGCATCAGATCCCCTGGAACTGGAATTCCAGATGGTTATTAGCTACCATGTGGGTGCTGGGAACTGAAACCTGGACCTCTGCAAGAGCAGCCAGTGTTTTTAGCTGCTGAGCCATCTCTCTAGCTCCTGTACCATTTTTGGAATATAATTTAATTAATGTGTGCACTCTAATGTGGAAGCCAGGTGATTTAGGGACTGTTTCAGTTCTGCCTTCTTGGGGGACAACACAGTATGCTGAGTGGGATTTTTTATAGAGCTGTATGTGGAATGGGTGAAATAAGAGGAGTTACTGGTAGTGGAGCCAGAACAATTCTGTGGCATCTCTTATCCACAGATGAGGGCCTGGGGACACAAAGTTTGTGCCTGCTTGTCACCCCTAGGCATTTGTGTGTTCTGAGGTCTGCTTCAAGGGAGCCGTGTCCATGATCTCATTTAGGTCAGACACTTGAAAGATCTGGGTAGAACAAGTTTGGACCTTTGAGCAGCACCTGGCTTTCAGATGATTCTATCGATAAGCTCCAGTTGATGTCCAGTGTTACTAGGAAAGTGGTCCCTTAACTTTTTCCCCAGGTTCCTAGCTTTTCAGTTCTGTGGTTTTGTTCACTTTGAAATGGAACATCATAAGCTCTGAAATGACACCTCTGCACAGAGAACCCAGAGTGTCTCCCTGGGAACCTTGTAAAGATGGTAGCTCACCAGCCATGGTTACCTGCTTGTTATGGGCAGTCTGGGCATGGAGAAAGCAGTCTGTGTGTCACTTGATCTCGGAAACGGAACCATGTGAAGTGTCAGTGTAAGGCTGTTGAAATCAAGGTTTTCAGAACAGGTCAGAGAACATGAATTGCAACAGGAGGCAAGCCTCTTGAAGCTGTAAGCAGAGGTGTCCATTTAACCCTCACAGTTTTGATCTGTGATGTGGGTTATTTTTCAAACACAAGTTTTTGACTAGTCAACATGTTTACACATGGAATAGGAAAGCAAAGTAACCATGGTGCACTGTGTCCCTAACAACACCACTAGAGGTCAGATGGTACCCTGATGACATAAACACGTATGAAACATCATTAGATCCCTGGTCAGGGTTACATGGAACAAGTTAAACAGACATTTTTGGCAAAGAAACCTCTAAGTGAATACTCGTTTTAAGCCAGATCCTC
This sequence comes from Nannospalax galili, assembly GCF_000622305.1. Classification (NCBI taxonomy): domain Eukaryota; kingdom Metazoa; phylum Chordata; class Mammalia; order Rodentia; family Spalacidae; genus Nannospalax; species Nannospalax galili. Next base: position 202,596 of record NW_008340047.1, read on the forward strand.
ACAATACAAAAAGTTAATTACGTGTTTCAAACTTTTATTTAGACTAGACTGAAGAGTGTTTAGGGAAGAGTGGTTTCTCCCTCTGAGGCAAGAGGAAGATGCTGGGGGAGGGAAAGCTTGGGGCCATCTCTAACCTTGTTGTCCCCATGCTTTTCCTCAGCTACATTATAAAGTTCTCAGAAAGGAACTGGGAATCCAGGGTAGGAGACACTGGAAAATGTTATGCTTCTCAATGCTATATTGAGCCACGTCTGAGTGATGGTCATTGTGCAGACTTGGGAAGATACAGTTAGGGGAAAAGTTCCCCCTGTTCTGGGCTTATGGAATAAGGCAAATCCCTAATTAGGGCAGAGTCTGATTGTGGGAAGGTGGCAGGTCGGGCTATCCATATTTACCTAGATGTGTCTTGGCCCTTTGCCAATAGGTAGTGCCTATTAATTGTGGTGCCTATTTTGAGTCATTTTGATTGCATAAATCTTTACTATGCTGACGTTGCAGTTTGTAGACAGAGACCATCTGTTTGCTTTCTATGAAAAGTAACCTTGAAATATTTGGTCTGGTTTCAGCTCAGTTTCTGAAAGGTAATGTTACATTACATTCTTACATTGGATCTGAACAATGTAATCATTGGCCTATGGCTTTCCCACTGCAGATCCCCTAATGCAGCACCTAGAGGTTTTGAGGCCCCTGGTCTGTACTCCCTTTGCTAGTTCTCCAGGCTCACATCAGGTTTCTTGTCCCTTCTTAGCAATGCCTCCTGGTTCACCAACTCCCATTCTTTGTGACCTAACCCTTCTTCTGCACTTCTGGTCACTTGCCTTCACCCCCAGTCCTCCACCTCCTCACTAGTCTTAAGGTCACAGTGCAGAGGAGGCAGGGCCCCAGAGGCCTGCCTTGACCCTGCAGGCTAAGTTAATTAGTATCACCCTACCTCCTTATTAGTCTTGGGGTCACAGTTCAAAGGAGGCTGGGCACAGAGGCTAGCTTTGACACTGCAGGCTAAATTATTTAGTATCAACTTTTAGAGCCTCTGCTTCCTATTTGTCTTACTTGAACTTAGCTTAAGGTCTGGCTACAGCACCTTAACTGATAGACATCTTTGTAAGTTTTCAAACCAAGAGCTTAGATGAAATTAATGAATTCCTTAACTTCTGGAACCAGCAGATCTTTATAAAAAGACTGTTAGGTTTAATGTAAGCCTCCCTTCTTATCTGACCTCTTTCAGACCTGTGTGAATGGTGCATAATTTTCACTTTGACTGGTGCTGTCCTAGGAGATGAGACCCTCAGAGTGCTGCTCTCTCTTCATTCTGCCCAGCCTCTCTTCCTTACAGTTGCTGTCCCTCCCTCTTTCCAAGTGGAATATCATCTTACCAGAGTCTTTTGTTGATGATGTTGCTAATAGTCCTTAATGAATGAGTTGCAGTTCCTTACTTTAAGGATGGACAAAGAATCTCCTCTCCAGATTTTTTTTTCGGGGGGGGGGATCTTTTTTGAGACAGGGTCTCTCCAGAGTTTTTAAAAAATTGTTACATTAAGCCGGGCTTGGTGGTACATGCCTTTGATCCCAGCACTCAGGAGGCAGAGGTACTCTGTGAGTTCAAGGCCAGCCTAGTCTACATAGTGAGTGCCAGGCCAGTTGGGCTACAGGGAGATTCTGTCTCAAAAAGACCAAAAATAAATAAAATAAAATAAAATTATTACATTAAAATTCTTTGGTGTGTGTGTGAGCCAGAGGGAGAGGGAGAGGGAGGGGGGAGAGAGAGGAGAGAGAGAGAGAGAGAGAGAGAGAGAGAGAGAGAGAGAGGTCAGGAGTAGGTGATCAAACCCAGGTGGTCCGGCTTGGCTACAGACTACTTGCTGAGCCACCATGCCAGCTCTAACTCTAGGCCCTAGGTCCTGATTTTAATTAGTGACTCTTGTTAAATTGATGCAATTTCCATGAATAGAATTGGGTGCCTTTGAAGAGAAAAGGTAAATTGATTTTCCCTTTCCCAAGGTCAGTTCACTGATGGGCTTTATTACTCTGAATAATAGCTTTTATTGTCATTGGAGGAAAGCATAGCAAGCTTGGACTGCTTGTGTTCTTTCAATGGGCATTATTGTCCGTAAGTTAACTGAAGGGGCTATTTGGATTTGTCTGGAATGGCCTGTCTGCTGTCTGGGTAGTCCCATAAAGTGTGGCACAAGAGAGAAGCCAGGTCCCTGGAGTCAAAGCTATGCCCACATCTCCCCACAGAGGGCTCCCTCTGCCTGTTTTCTGACTTGGAGGGGCCCTAGCCCTGGGCAGACACTTGCCTGCTGCACTGGACAGCTCTAATGGCTTAATGTAAATTGGAGCATGTGTCATGAAGAGGACATGCCAGATGGCTGAGGGTTCAGCTGCCTACCAGGATGAGTGGGTGGAGCCAGAAAAATGAAAGTAGGGGGAGGGGAGGGGAGGGGTACAGCTCCTGTGTTATCTTTAAAATCACTCTGTGGAAATGTGGAGCTTGGCCAGCTTCCTCCCTGTCCCTGTAGTATTATTTTTCCCTCAACTTGACCCTCTTCCCTGGGGCTTACACTGAGGGGGGAAAATCAGTGTTCTTTATTAGTTGCCCAGCAACCATGGAAAGCCTGGGAGAGTGACTGTGAGATGGATTGAAGGTTTGTTCCTTTGGTGTCTGTACAACTGAGAACCCTTCTTATGAGTGCTTGCCAGTAACTGGGGTCCAAAAGCTCCTGCATACCTCCAGCTCATGGGCAGGTCAGTGGTACTGGGTTCACAGGGATGAATAAAAAAGTGTAATAATATGTATGAAAATGCCATTTGATACCTATTTTTTCCTTTGTTTTTTATTTTTATTTATTTATTTTGGTTTTTTTGAGACAGAGTCTCCCTGTCACCCAGCTGGCCTGGCACTCACTGTGTAGACCAGGCTGGCCTCAGTCTCACAGAGATCCGTCACCTTCTACCTTTTCAGTGCTGGGGCTAAAGGTGTGCGCCACCACACCCGGCTTTTCCTTTGCTTTTTAAGGCATGTGTGCATATTATATGTGTGTATGCACATGTGGGGCAGTGTGTGTGTGTCCATATGTGTCTGGGGGGGGGTAGGGGCCAGAGGTGGATATTGGGTGTCTTCTGGCTGGTTAGTCAGTAAGCCCCGGGGATCCACCTGTCTCCACCTCCCAGGGCTGGGATTATAGTCAGTACACTGCCACATCTGTCCTCTATGTGGGTGCTGGGGATCCAAATAGGTCTTCATGTTTACACAGCAAGCACTTTACCCACTGAACCAACCCCCACACTCTTTTGGTTTTTTTGAGATAGGATCTTACAGTGTAGCCCAGGCTACCCTGGAGCTTACTATGTTGCCTAAGGTGGCCACAAATTTGGAGCAATCCTCCTGCCTCAGTCTCCTATGTGCTGAGGTTACAGGCATTAGCCACTATGTGTGGCTTAAACTTTGTATCCTAACCATATTTGTTTTCTTGTTACTGTGACCAAATACTGACAGAAGCAATTCAAGGGAAGAAAGAAATATTTGGGTTCTTGGTTTAAGAGAATGTAGGTCATAGTGGCAAGGAAGGCGTGGCCAGTTTGTGGCAGTAGGACCGGGTAACTGACACTCCACATCTGGACAGACTAGGAAACAGAGCAGGGAATTTCGATGCTAATCTGGCTTTCTCCTTTTTTCCTTTTTTATTCAGTCACAGTGAGGAAACAAAAGATGGGTTGGTGCTACCCATATTCAGAGTAGGTCTTCCTGCCTCATTTAAACTTAGGTGGATATACCCTCACAGACACACCCAGAGGTGTATCTCCTAGGTGATTCCAATTCGGGCAAGTTGACAGTGAAGGTAAACCATCACACTAATTTTAAAGTTTTTTTTTGTTTGTTTGTTTTGTTTTTGTTTTTGTTTTTGTTTTTTTCTGACAGGGTCTCCCTAGTCCCAGCCAGCCTGGAAGTCACTATGTGGACGAGGCTGACCTCATCTCACAGGGCTCCACCTGTCTCTGCCTCTGGAAGACTGGGATTAAAGGCATGCGCCACCACACCCAGCATTGTTTATTTTTATGTATATATGTGTGTGCCTGTGTGAATTTATATGCACCATGTGCCTGAAAGTGCCCATGGAGGTCAGAAGAGGGAATTAGATCCCCTGGAATTAGAGCTCCAGGCAGTTGTGAGCTGCCATGTGGGTGCTGGGGCCCGAATGAACCCTGGTCCTCTGCAAGAGCAGCAAGTACCCTTAACTGTTGAGCCATCTCTCCAGCCCTGTAATTTTAAACATTAATAAAAGAAAGGCAAAGGCAAAAAAATATGTACATATATTCACAGCCACATTCTGATAGTGAGAGTGTATCATGAATGAATGAAAAAGAATTTAAAAATCAGGAGCAGTGTGCTAGTTCTGATTTAGAGGGGGAAGTAAATAAAACCTGCTTGAGCACTAACCACCAACAAATAATTTAATCTTCCTCCCAGAGTCTGGCCTGCCTAGTGAACTCTGAACCCGAAGAAGCTAAGGAAAGGAAGTTGACACTTTCTGGGGATAGCATTTTACCATGTGTGTTCTTGTGAGAAGCTGCTCAGAGGAGGGGGTTGCTTCCTGGAAGGCCTGCACAATTGAAGGCGGTGACAGCCCATGTCTTGTTTGTTTTGTTTTTGTTTGAGACAAGTTCTCTATCTTGGTTAGCCTGAAACTCACAGGAATACTCTTGCCTCAAAAGTGCTTGGAATATAGACATGCCAGGCTCAGCCTGTGTGATTCAGTAATTTAGGAGTGGGGGTTTGGAAGCTTTGTCCCAAGGACCACTCCCCTGTGTCAGAGCCTTGGGGCAGAGGCTTTAGGAAGTCTCCTTAAATTCTCATTTCCCTGATTCATTGTCTGCTCCCCACTTTGTTCCTCCAGTGACTTTGTACTACAGCCCCGTGAAAAGGGCTTCATGTCAGAACACTGTAACTTACTAACAAGTAATGTTATCTTGCCTGTGCTGTGAGAAGCCTAGCAATACCAGAGTCCATCCTGGCTGGTGGTGAGGGCTCTGCATGAGGTGGAAGGCATTCTTTCAAAGACTTCAGTGGGCCAGATTTGCAAGCTATAAACTTGGAGGTGGGCAGAGGGAAAATTCCCTAACAGTTCCTCCCTGTGAGATCTAGCTGCTCTTTCTGCAGCTGGAGGAGATCTCTTGTTGACTCTGGCCTGGGAGCCTTTTGGAAGTGTTAGGATCAAGGCCAGGCTTTGAAATAATGCTGGGCAAATAGCAACCCACTTCTGCTGTGTAGCAATAGTAGCCTTCATGCCCTAATTCTATGTCCCTTCACTCTACCTCCCTTTGTAGCTTTTTTTTTTTCTTGGTACTAGAGATTGAGTCCAGGGGGCCTTGCCCATGCTAGACCATTACTCTACCACTGAGCCTTATCTGTGGCTACCTTTCTAAGAATGTTTATGTTATGGGGACTAATTAGTGGTATATTATAAAATTAGTGTTTGTGTCTTGCTGGAATACTGTCCTTATCTGTGGAGCTGCATCGTGTTATTTGGAAGTAATTTCTTGATTGATTCCTCCTTTAACAAGTCTACCTGATTTTCCACAGAAAATACAGGAGAAGTATTGGCTGGGAGCATTGGGAATGAGATGGGCAGTGTTGGCGTGTTGTGCAGACTTGGGCCTTCCTTTGTGCTCTTAATCTCCCTTGGAAAGAGGCCCAGAATTCAAAGCAGGAGGGCATTGAATGTGGCCAGCTTTGTTTAAGAAGCATTTCAATGTGGTGTTTGTGTCTTGAGAACACAGAACCAACCGTTCCACTGGCAGAGACTTGAGGCCCATCTAGCCTAGCATTCTGCATTCTGTCTGCGAAAGTGGCACCAAAGGGTGTTTTGTGGGAAGGCATTCTTCATGCTGTCAGCCTCAGGGGCTTTGTGACGCTCCCCATGATCTCCAGCTTCCTATAATAGTCCATGGTGGATATGTTATCCAGGAATGTTTAAAACCCTCCTTGAGCCTATTCAGATGTGCCAGCTCTGAGGTGACAGATTCCAGAGTCAGCACATATCTAAACACTTAGCTTATGCCCAGCAGAGAACCGAACACTGTAGAAGATACAAAGGGTGTGTGATGTTTGATCCCTACTCCTGGTTGAGCTTCATACTTTGTGGGGAAGACAAGACCCAGTTGCAGTTGTAGAACAGGTAGGCAGTAATACCAGAGGTCACTCGGCACACCGGGAGTGGATCAGACTCAGTGACAGAACTCTGAGAGACTACTTTGTGAAGCACAGCACCATGTCATTGAACTCTGCTGAAAGCTGCGATACCCTCTCCCTTTGTGCAGATCACATGGGAAATAAACTGCAATCAGAAGGCTGATTAATGAACAAGGGAGCTAATTTAGTCAGCACGATTGAGTCGTTGATTATAGCAGCCCAGCACAACCATTGTGCCACACCTAGAAAAGCCACATCTCCTTTCTCATGTCCTCTACTGCTGCTTGATCTTTCTGTTTCAAGAGCATCCAGCCCTACCTCAAAAGTACCTTTTTGTATCTCCCCAAACCACAATAGATGCTTAAGGGTTTAGTACTTGTCCTTAAATATTTTGAGAGAAGGAATCTGTATTTAATGTGGGTTCCTCCTTGTATGCTGTATAAAGTGCATGTGTATATAATATATAATATATATATGAAGTGCAAACTATGCCGTCTAGACAACATGAGCCAGGAAAACAGAAGCGAGAGATCACTTCGCTGAAAATGAAGTTTTCTGTACGTGGCACAGAAAGGACTTGTTATCCTACTTGAAAAAAGTATAGAATTAGATAAAAGAAGGTAAAGAAGGAAGAACAAAGTAGGAGTAAACTCAAGGGAGATACATGCACACACATAGACTCATACACACATATGCACAGACACACATTACTTTTTTTTAAGACAGGTATGTATGTAGCCCAGGCTGGCCTCCAGTTCACAGCCCTCCTGCCCTAGCACCCTAGCATCTGGAATTACAGGTGTGTGCCAGCACACAGTGGGAATGCTTACACTCTTTGGCTGACACCTTCCTTCTCAGGGACAGTATTTTGTTGACCTTTGTGGACAACAAAGCTGTGGTTAGTGGATGGTCTGGTAAATCCAGTCTCCTACTTAGGCTCTATCATTCACAGTCCTTGGGTGCCATGTTCACATCTGTGAGATGGAAATCAGATCACTTTCCCTTACAGTTTGTTAGTGCTGTGGAGGTTGAGTAAAAATGTATATGAGGGGCTAAGGAAATGATTCAGTGACCAAGAGCACTGGCTGCTTTTGCAGAGGGTTTGGTTTCCAGCACCTTCTTCTGGTGTCCAGGGGCATCAGGCACCTTCATGCATGCAGGCAAAATACTCATACACATTAAAAATAAAAATAAATCTTGGTGCATTTTTGGTTGTTGTTTTGAGACAGGGTCTCCCTGTAGACCCAGCTAGCCTGAAAGTCACTGTAAACCAGGTTGGCTTCGATCTCACAGAGCTCCACCTGCCTTTGCCTCCTTAGTCCTGGGGTTAAAGACTGTGTGTCACCACACCCAAACCCAAAATAAATAAATCTTTAAAGAAAAAATGTTGGGGATAGAGAGATGGCTCAGCGGTTAAGAGCACTGGCTGCTCTTGCAGAGGACTCGGGTTCAATTCCCAAAACCCACATGGTAGCTAACAACTGTTCTTAACTTCAGTTCAGAAGAACTTCAGTTCTTTACAAAGTTGTTGCCAAATATTTCAGTCCTAATTTTCTTCCTTATAGGTGCGGAATGGCCACATCAAAAGAATCACCGACAATGACATCCAGTCCCTGGTACTAGAGATTGAAGGGACAAATGTCAGGTAGGTTGCCGACTCTGCTCTCCCAGACATGTCACATCAAGAGGCAGTGTACATCTGAGCTAACAACAGGCTGCAGAGCCAGGCTGCCTGTGGATGCACTGCGCTGCTGACAGCTTACCTTGGGCAAGTTACTTGATTGCCAGCTTTAGTTTCCATCTGCAGAGTGGCAACATTTTCCTTGTAGGGTTATTGTGAAGATTAAGTAAGTGACTGTGTCTGAAGGCACTTAGAACATGCTCGGCATAGTAAGCATTAGCTGTGCGATTAATGCTCACCCTGAGTTTGTGAGGGCAGCTGTTACTATCACTCAGAGGGTGGCTGGTGTGACCTTCAGTACCTCGGTATTTGTTTTAGTTTTCTATTATACTTTAGACAAGAATTGAAGTCTTCTTTACTGGAAGAACTTCCCAAGCTCCACTGGTTTGGCTTTGTTTTTCAAATATTTCTATTTTATTGTTGATACCAAGCTTTTGTTTGAGTCCAAAATTTTTTGGTTTTGGGTTTGGCTTTTCGAGATAGGGTCTCTCTTTGTTGCCCAAACTGACCTTGTACACCTAGTCTCCAGCAGTCTTCCTGCAGGTCACTACACCTGACATTTTAAAAATTCTTTTGACTTTTGGGACTGGAGAGATGGCTCAGCGGTTAAGAACACTGACTGTTCTTGCAGAAGACCCAAGTTCGAATCCCAGCACTCACATGGCAGCTAACAACTGTCCATAACTCCAGTTCAGGGGATCCGACAGCCTCTTCTATCTGTGGGCATTGCATGGCACGGGTGCACTTACCTACATGTAGGCAATACACGGATACACATATAATAAAAAAAAAAATGTTTTTTAGAAATTCTTTTGACTTTTAATTGTATTTTTTGTGTGTACATGGGGAGCAGATGCACATGGTGTGCGTGGGGAGGGCAGAAGACAACTCGTAGGAGTCGATTCTCTCCTTTATGTCTGTGTGAGTCCAAATCAGATTGTTCAGCTTTACTTCATATCTAGCGCCTTTACCTGCTGGATGTGGCTCAGCAGTTAAGAGCACTGGCTGCTCTTGGAGAGGACCCAGGTTTGATTCCCAGCACCCACATGGCAGCTAACAACTGTCCTAACTCCAGTTCCAGGGAATCCGACGCCCTCTTCTGGCCTCTGCAGGAATTGCATGACACAAGTACACTTAAACACATGCAAGCAGTACACTCATATACATAAAATTTTTAAAAAATGTTCCCAGGTTCAATGATTCATTGACAGACTAATCTGAGTCCTTTAGGTCTGTTCTCCAGTTCTTCCTCTTGGACTATGTTTTGTGCACACCACAGAGTTAAAAAAGATTGTTGGTATTCCTCTTGACAGCACCACATATATCACATGTCCTGCAGACCCTAAGAAGACACTGGGAATTAAACTGCCTTTCCTCGTTATGATCATCAAAAACCTAAAGAAATATTTCACCTTTGAAGTGCAGGTGAGTACGCACGTGATCTCACCCACTCTTCCCTGCTGTAGGAAGGCGTAGTGCTGGAACCTTTAGCTTTCTGCATGAGTTCTTTCTTGCCTTTACTATAAGCTCAGTGCAGCTCTTGTTCTTTTGATGTAAATTTGGTGTTTGTAATCAGAGTTAACATGAGATTTGTAAGAAACAGCATCTAGAAAATCTAATCGATGGCTGCAAGATTTCAAAATATAAAGTTAACATCAGGTCCATTTGTGGAATAATTAATGCTGAGTTGTTTGTATTTTAGTATTTTAGAGTTTTTAGGAAGGAACTAGGAAACCCTATAGTCTGGGCCTGCAGGTGTGTCAGATGTCCTAGCAGCTGTTGTCTTGGCAACAAGTAAGATAAACTTGCTACTTCCAGGCCATCTGTGACCAGTTGTGATCTGTCTTGGGCCTGTTTATTTTCCCTTGGGGTTTGGCCTTGGGAACCAGACTGGAGTTCGGGTTCTTGTCTTGATGAGGTTATCTGAGCCTTGCTGCCATGAGGTTAACATGGTCCTTCTATGAATGTATAGGTACTTGATGACAAGAATGTTCGGCGGCGGTTTCGAGCAAGTAACTACCAGAGCACCACCCGAGTCAAACCGTTCATCTGTACCATGCCCATGCGGCTGGATGATGGCTGGAACCAGATTCAGTTCAACTTGTCTGACTTCACCCGGCGGGCATATGGCACAAACTACATTGAGACCTTGAGAGTGCAGGTACTGGCCTTCCACATGTGGAACCCCACATTGGGGACTTAGGGGTGTACTCCTTATGGCTGGCCTGTAGCCCATGTGGCAGAGCAGTGGGGGATTCTGGCTAAAGTTCCCCAGGCACTGTTCATGGGGCTTTGGCCTCAAAAAGGTCCAGAAAAATCTTCAGAGGTCTGCTCAGATGTAGGGTAAACTCAGCAAGCAAGAGGCCCCTCTTTTTGGAATCTACCCCAAAGCCAGGCCAAGTTGCTGGTGGAGATGAAGTTTTGAAAGTACCATGATGTTTATGTTTAGCCTGGCCAAATGAGTCTTGCCTCCACAGATCCACGCAAACTGTCGCATCCGACGGGTTTACTTCTCAGATAGACTCTACTCAGAGGATGAGCTGCCGGCAGAGTTCAAACTCTATCTCCCAGTTCAGAACAAGGCCAAGGTGAGGCAGCCTTCCTCAGAGGAAGCAAGGGATGGGGTTGTGGGGCTGTGGCCCAGGACATCTCTTGTCTAGGATTTGAGCTGCTGGCCTGGCTAGGTTGGCCCTGAAGGAGTGCTCTGATGCCATCACCTCTTAGTCCTCCTTCCAGCACAGCAGTGCTGAATCAGTTCTGAGCTGTGGCAGGCTCTGGTGGTGCTGCCTCTGCGCACAGTGCTCCTGCTCTTCCCCCTCTGCGGGGGCCTGCTCACAGCCCTCTTTGGAAGAATATCCTCCATCTTAGCCTCTGTCAGCCTCAGACACCAGTGAGCAAGCCGTACCCCCACACACACACACAATGGTGGGCACTTGCACGCCTGCCTGCTGCAGACACACTTTTGTCCCACAGCCCATTGCCCACTCGGGGGACAAGAAATGGGGGCTGGTGATGCCATCAGTTTTCTAATAGTTTAAACTGATGCCTCTTTTCTGCTTTGCTTTGTTTTTTTCCTTCAGCAATAACTGGACTGCAGCTAAGGGAGATGGACCCTGGATACGACCTTAGTTTAAAAAGGAGACTATATGGGGACAATGCAAAACACACTTATATGAATCCACTGTGCTATGGTTCATTTACTACTTGGTGTCCCTTGTCATGGACACCAGTGACCATGCCACAACCCTGTTAATTGCATTGTAAGGTCAGTGGGGCAAGGTAGTGCTTTGAGTGACACACAACTGCTGGGTTTCCTCTGCTGCCTGCCCCAGCGTGTGTGTGTGAGATACATTTACCACAAACACAGAATTAGAGATGTCCTAGAAGGCAGTTTCAGACCAATATTTCTTCCTACAGTTTATTCTTTGTTTTATATATTATCTAAATATATGTATATGCTGTGTAATACTCATAATCTGGAAATGAATAAAATGATATATTCTTGGTTTTATAGATTTGTTTCTACTTTGCCTTTTTTATTTTTTATTATTTTTTTTAATTTAATTCATGTGTATGAACGTATTGCCTGCATGTAGGTAAGTGCACCCAGGTCATGCAATGTCCACGGAGGTCGGAAGAGGCTGTCGGATCCCCTGGGACTGGAGTTATGGACAGTTGTTAGCTGCCATGTGGGTGCTGAGATTTGAACATGGGTCTTCTGCAAGAATAACCAGTGTTCTTAACTGCTGAGCCATCTCTCCAACCCCCTACTTTGCCCCCTTTTTTTTTGTTGTTTTTTTTGAGACACGGTCTCCCTGTAGCCCCAGCTGTCCTAGAACTCGCTACGTAGACCAGGTTGGACTTGAGCTCACAGAGATCCTCCTGCCTCTGCCTCCGAGTGCTGGGATTAAAGGTGTGCACCACCATGCCCGGCTATTTTGCCTTTTTTAATGGTGGTGTTTCTCGTTCCTTTTTGGTGTGATGATAGAACTGCCCCCGTTGAACATGTTGTACTTGTGCAGTATCCTGCAATCCTGCATGGAGCGCTTGCAGAGAAGCTAATGGGGTTAAGTTGAGCATAACACATGATGCCATCTAGCCTAAGCTGTTTTTTTTGTTTTGTTTTGTTTTTTAATTATTTTTATTTTGTGTGTATGCATGTATTGCCTGCATGTAGGTAAGTGCACCTGTGTCGTGCAATGCCCAAGAAGGTCAGAAGAGGCTGTCAGAGCCCCTGGGACTAGAGTTGTGGACAGTCATTAGCTGCCATGTGGGTGCTGGGATTCAAACCCAGGTCTTCTGAAAGAACAGCCACTGTTCTTAACCACTGAGCCATCTCTCCAGCCCCTAAGTTGTTCTTAAACATCTTTGAGGGTGCCTTGTCAAACCCTACATGGTTCTCAAAGTAATTGGGCTCTTCAGCATTGGAGCAGATCCCCCAATGAAGGACTTGTCTCGAGTGTGGGGCTGCGAAGAAGATGCCTCTTTCAGCACTGGGATTAGGAGAAACCTTATACTTTAGTGTGTGAGATGTGTGAGTGTGGGTTCATGCATATGCCACAGCAAGTATGTGGAGGTCAGAGAAAAACTTTCAGGAGTTGGTTCTCTCCTTCTAGTGTGGGTTCTGAGGATCTGACTCAGGTCAGACTTTCCTGGCGAATTCCTTCACGCGCTGTGCCATCTCCCGGCTCAAAGGTGAATGTCCAAGTCTAAAAAGAGCAAAAAGCCGTTTCAGACTGCTCTCTACTTCTCTCTACCAGCCTTTTTGACTTGTCAAAGTGAAAAAACAAGTTCTACAATTTCTCACTGTTTCTTCTGGGAAATGCAATATAAGGACCACTCTTCTCCAGTATCTAGCCTCCAAAGTACTCTGAGCAAACTACCAAATCTGAGGAGGACAGGAGTGTGGGGACGAGGGATCCTCTGCTACTCCCTTATTGGACTCTTCACTGTGTATTCATGTCTCCTTCCCTCCCTCATGCTGCCAAGCAAGCCAACCAGCTCCTTCCACAGATGTGACCCTGTCCTGATAACCCTAGCAGCCCCACATCTAAAACCTTCCACAGCCCGGGTGATGGCTTAGGCAGAGCCAGGTGGCATCCCGCTTTTCCCTTGAGCGTTGTCAGCCTTCATTCACGTGCCTGTCTCTAGCTTTCTGGGATACAGAAAGTCCCCTGAAGTAGGTGGGGGTCGGGTGGCCAGTGACTGCAACAGAGCCACTTGTCTCTGCCATGGTAAAATCTTCCCTGCAGTCTGGTGTCTGCTGTGGGATGAAAGATGCTTTTGTGGTGGCAAGGGAGTCCGGCCTAGCTTTTCTTCTGCTCTTGGTGCTGGGACACCAGTGAAATGCTCCTGGAAACAGAGAAACAGTAAGACTCCTCCACACAGAGCCCCTTTCACCCTGAGGCTCGTCAGCCCTCACTGGGGATTACCTCACCAGCCTCTAAAGGGTGGCAGGCAGCTGCTGCTGACTTAATGCTTCGCATACCCATCTGAGAGGAAGTGTGTGTGGTGGGGGTGCTGAGGGTGACGGGTATCATCTAAGCTGGAACCAGGCCAAAAGAGCAGTGGCATTGACCAGGACACTGCCCTTGGCCTTGGTTTCCAGCTCACCAGGAAGATGACAGGCGACTAATCAAGAAACTGTGGGAAGAAGCGAGAAAGCAGGCTGCTGGGGCAGAGGCCTCTGCAGGGCCAGGGTGATGTCGGCTCCTGGCCATGCGGCAGCCAGGTGCAGCTCCTCAGAAGCCATGATGTAGTCTAGATGGAACTGCTTTCTAAGCAACTGCTGGGTTGCTGCATGACCTGAAAGAACTGTGTAGCCATCAGTGGCTCACGTGGGGGTTGGAGATCCATCAAGGCCCTTGTTAGCCAGTAGCCCAGTGATTGCTTTGTCTATAGCCAGCCTACAAAACTGGCTGGCACCAGACCAAACTTCCTGCAGTAGTTTCCAGGGATGTCAACAATCTTCCTAGCCTTGCAGTGGCTTTAGCCAAAAGCTCCAGGTGTCATGGAAGTCACTGGAAAAAGTCTGCAGCCCTGCACTCTTGTTTTACCGATGACAATGGGGCTGTTCTGGTAGTGACAGGGAGGGGCAAGGACCCAGCTCACCTGGTGAGAGTTTGTGCTGTCTCTGTGTTAGCATCCCCCTGCCTTGAGGGCTAGAATTGGCTCGACCTTGACAGTGAAGGCCGTTGGCCAGTCCCAAGTGGTCACAGGTTATCTGAACTCCCCTGAGACTGAGAGCCAAGGAGTAGAGGTTTGTGTTTCATTGGATCATAAAGGCAATGTATGCTCAGCAAATTCAAACCCAGAAAATGAAGTAAGATGCAGGCTCAGTCCCCATTCCTGAATGAAAGTCTCTAAACACATGAGAGTTGCCTTCTGCCCCTGGCCTGCTAGTAGGAGCAGGCTGTTCAGATTCCTACTCTGTCATTTGTTCTCCTAGAAGCTTGGGAGGCCTAGAGCTGGGAGCTTCTTTAAGGAGATGGAATGGGCTGGGGATGTAGTTCAGTTGGTAGAGTACTTGATTAGCATGCACAAAGCCCTGGGCTTGATTTCTGGTATCACATAAAACTGAGCTTGGTAGTGCATGCCTGTAATCCCAGCACTCTGGAGGTAGAGACATGAGGTCATACCCAGCTGTGTAGTGTGTTTGAGGCCAGCCTGGAATTCAAAATGCAAAACAACCCACAAAGGCAGCACAGATGGCAGAGTGCATTGGGGCAGTGCCTTCCACGAGGCACCTTCAGGAACATGCTGGAAAGTGAAAGATTGGAGCTACCCTGACCCACAGACCCATATAGCAGTCGGAAGGCTTACAAAGGTTGTGTAGCTGTCCTGGGCCAGGGTGAGGATAAACCTTTGGGCTTCCTGCTAGAAGGTCAGGCTCCAGGACTCATCACACCATCAACCAACCACTCATACCTGCTCATAAAGCTTCTAGAATGAACTTGAGGATCACAGTAGAAAGTGCCCATGTCTTCCCTATGGGAAGATGAATCTACTGAGTCTTAATCTTCATTTTCACAGTCTGTTGCTGGACATTCTATAGTGAAGTGTTGCTATGTTTCTGTGGCTTTTTCTGGGGAGACATGAACAAACATCTGTTTCTCTCAGATGAGGCACTGACAATGGACTGAAGAAACAATTCCATTCAAGTCTAGCTTGGCGAACCAATGAGTTTATTGGGGTTATTTACAGAAGTATCAGTGAGAGGTTGCAGAAGTATGGATGACCCAAGGCAACTCACCAAACATGGTGACAACTCACAAAAGTGGCATCACTGGGACTCCCCATACAACTTACAAACAGCTCCGTGAAAGACTCCTCTTCTGGCAGTTGTTTGTATAACTTTAGTGAAGGGTCTTTTTTGCCTTGTAGCTTGGGTGAACTTCCTGGCCCTTAAGTTTTGTTAACTTCTTAAGTCTTGTGAGCTTCCTTCCTCCCTTGAGAGGAGTGTTTCTGTTCAGCAGAAATTGTTACACAACACTCCACACCTTCCTCTAGCTCTTACAGTCTTTCCACCCCCACTTCCACAATGCTTCCTGAACGTTGGATGGAGTGGCAATGTGATTTTTTTTTTCCATTTATGGCTGAGCATTGGTTCACGAGGCCACAGCAGTTTAATTGTATATGTTGATGGTCTCTGCCCATTGCAAAAAAGAAGTTTCTTTCCATGCTGGAGGCCAACAGCAGCAATAGCTGCTTCCTCACTGGGGCCTGTGATTTCTGCAGTCACAGGCTGTTGTCTTGGCTTATGGTGCCAGGCATGAGTTCCCGTCTATGGAGCAGGTCTTAAATACAATTGGAAAGCATTTGGCTGACCCCTAATAGTTGTGCCACTAATGAACCAGCAGACACATCTTGCCTAGCATGTTGGTAGTATAGCATGTAGTCTTTCTTACCCCAACAGTCTGCCCTACTTCTCCATGCTCTGCATTCACAGCAAGATTTGTGAGGCTTCAGAGGCCTCACTGACCAACAGCTTGTAAGGCAGGACGCTGTGTCTGTGTGTTTGCATGTGGAGGGCAGAGAACAATTTTGGGTGTTGTTCTCAGAAGTCATCCACTTTTTCTTTCTTGGGGGAGGGGGGTCAATGTCTTTCCCTGGCCTGGAACTTGTCAAGGAAGCTAGGTTAACTGGTAAGGGAGCCCTAGGGATCTGCCTGTCTCTACTTTTATACTGCTGGGATTACAAGTCTATGCCACCACACCAAGTTTTTTAATATGGATTCTGGTGCTCAAACTCAGTTCCTTGTGTTTGCAAGGTACACAGTTTACCAACTGAGCTGACTGCCCAGCCCCAGAATACCATCTTTGTATGCGTGTGTATGTGTGTGTGTGTGTTTATTTGTGTGTGTGAGTATTGCCTGCATGTAGGTGTGTCCGTGTTGTGCAATGTCTGTGGAGGACAGAAGAGGCTTGGAACCCCTGGAACTGGAGTTAAGGACAGTTAGTTGTTAGCTGCTATGTGGGTGCTGGGATTTGAAACCAGGTCTTCTGCAAGAGCAACCAGTGTTCTTAACCACTGAGCCATCTCTCCAGCCCACAGAATACCATCTTTTTAAACTCTTTAACTGTTGGTTTTTTGTTTTTGTTTTTTTTTTTTTGGTCTCTTTGAGACAGGGTCTCCCTGTAGCTACAGCTGACCTGGAACTCACTATGCAGACCAGGCTGGCCTTGAACTCACAGAGATCCGCCTGCCTCTGCCTCCCAAGTGCTGGGATTAAAGGCATGCGCCACCATGCCTGGCATATTCTTTCTGATTTTTAAAAAATCTTTAAAACTGTCCTGGTTTATCTTTAAACCATCCATATAATAAAACCTTTTTCAGAGGGTAAACCAGACCTCTGATGGCCCTGTCTGTTCCAAGCAAGTGCCAGTTGGTCTTGGGATTCATCAGCTAAGGATGTGTTGAAAACATCAGCAGAGTCCAATATGGTTTGAAGAGGTCCCATTACTGAAGCAATGTTTATATCAGAAGAGCAACGTAGCATGCTTGGGGACACTAGCCCAACATAATCCGGTCATTCTGCATAAACCATCCAGCCTCCTCATCCTGGGCCACTGTCTCTCCTTGCCCTTAGTGGGCTTCCTGGAGTTGGGTGGCACTGCTCAGCAGGCCCTGGACTGTGGGGGGGCTGGGCCATGCTCTTACCTGCTGCCGCCATGTCAGCTCCCAGGTCTGACAGGCTCTGGGCTGGCACCATGGCCATCTGCTGCCTCTCCAGTGGTTACATTTGGCTGCTTCAGTCTGGGTAGACGATCTGTACCCTCAGCATACATTTCTTACTTGGGAGAAACATACACTGCACACTCTGGGGGGTTAACTGCCTACCCCTGGGATAAGTACTGTCTGTCCTTTGCTCCTCCTTCACAACTCTTTGGTGAACTGCCGTCCAGACTTGCTAGTTTCCAAGTCTCACTAGTACAGTATTTGGCTTTCTGTCCATTTTTTCCCCTAGTAATGCAGCTCGACATAAATCTTGTCACATTTTCTTTCAGGTGACCTGAGCAGACCTCATTTTGTCAGCTTTCTCTTTTTGTCTCCTTGTAAATGCTCTAGTACATTGTGAATTCCATTTACATGCTAGTCTAACTCATTCAGATCCTCCCAAGTTTCTACCTTGTGAAGATCATGTCCCAGCATAAGAAAGGGAAAATCTATAATTCAGTGGCCCAGCAAGGCTGCCAGAGCCCCGTGTCAGGCTTCCCTGCTGAATTAACATCTTTTTAAAAATATGTATTATTTTTATTTTATGTGTATAAGTGTATTGCCTGCATATATGTGAGTTCACCTGTGTCGTGCAATGCCATGGAGGTCAGAAGAGGGTTTCAGATTCCCCTGGAACTGGAGTTAAGGATGGTTCGTAGCTGCCATGTGGGTACTGGGAATTGAACCTGGGTCCTCTGCAAGAGCAGTTACTGATCTTAACCGCTGAGCCATCTCTCCAGCCCCTGAATTAACATCTTTTAAAAAAATATTTTAACTTTTGCAGGGCGTATTGGCACACGCCTTTAATCCCTACACTTAGGAGGCAGAGGCAGGCAGATCTCTGTGAGTTCAAGGCCAGCCTGGTCTACATAGTGAGTTCCCGGACAGCTAAGACAAAAAAAAAAAAAAATTTTTTTTTAACGTGTGAGTGTTTTGTCTGTTATGTATGTGATATGTGCAATACCTCTGGAGGCCAGAAGAGGGTGCTGAATCCCCTGGAGCTGAAGTTACAGATGGTGGTTAGCCACCAATGTGGGTTCTGAGAACCAAACCTGGGTCCTCTACAAGAGCAGTCAGTGCTCTTAGCCACTGAGCCATCTCTCCAGCCCCAACTTCTTTTTTAAAATTACCTTTCCTGTAAAAACTGTCCTATTCAGCCTAGTGAACTAAGCATCGAGCACTGCCTCTTACTGCCCTGTTCCCTCAGTAATGGACCTCAGCCAGTGAGAATCAAGCATCCCTAATGTTTCCACTGGGTGCTCATTTGCCTGCGTTGTGTCAGGTTATGCCTCCTTTGTCTCAAGGAGGGATGACATGGGTATCACTCAGTTTCTCTGCTTCTCAGCACTCAGACTGATCCCAGCCACCCATGCTCCACAGCCTCACAAGCCAGGCTGTGGTGGGCCACTTCATTTCTTGTTTAAAAGTCTTTCCCCTTTTAAGCAGCTCAGGTTCTGAGTGTTTGCTGACCATGGTGTCTCCATAGTGAGCCACTGTCAAGGTCCCATCTGCATGCTGTAGTACAGCTCGTTTTCCCTTTCTCTGTAGTAGAGGTCAGACCTGAGGCCATCTTCTCTACTTCTGCCTCCCTGTCTCCTTCCTCACCGTCCAGTTCCTCCAATGGGCTCCAAGCGTTTTGGTCCCACGAAAGGCTCTTCCCTACAGATCTGATTTGTACCCCCTGCATCCCACCAGCTTTAAGATCCATTGAGCCCACACTTCCAACTCATGCTCCTTTTTCCCTTATTTCCTATCAAGTCAGCTGTTAACCCAGTCCATAGCATCTGCACGCCTTACTGATTCTGTCACTCAGGGCAGTGTCTGGGCAGGTGACTGAGCCTGGTTCATGTCTTATCACCACAGTGAATGCCACACAACTGCTGCCACAGCCTGCTTCCAACTCCGTCCTTCTGTAGTGATTCAAGGATTGTAATCTGTACTCTAGTCCCTCAGCCCTCTCAGGGGCTGTCCCTGTACCTGTGACAGCCCCATTATCATGGGGCATTCTACTGCACACCCTGTAGAGGAAGGCGGTCACCCTGGACTCTTAAGAACACTCCAAGCTCAGACTGCTTGACCTTGGTTGCATTCATCAGCCATCTCAGGGAGCGTGCAGGTACCTCTGCAGCCCAGAGGCACAGCCTTCCAGCCACACAGAGAAAGGTAGTCCTGCTGAGATAGCCCTGTGGATGTTCCACCCTCAGACAGATCAGCCTCAGGGACCTGATTTGTTGCAAAGTACCTTCAGTTGAGCTTTGGTTCCATCAGTCCCTTTTTCAGACACCACTGTGTTGCATGGAGAGATGTGAGCAAGTATCTTTTCACCCCAGACACACCATCAACAGGCCAAATTCCATCTAGGTAGCTTGGTGAATCAGTGATTTTACTGGGTTTGCTTAAAGGAACATTGGCAACTCAAGGAAGTTGTAGCACAAAAAAGCAAAGCTTCATCACTGAACACCCCCCTCCCCCACCAGCTTATAGGCACCTCTGCAGAGGAGTCTAACCCTTACCCAACCGTTGTTTATTGTTTACATAACCCTGGGGAAGGACCTTTCAAATCCCTTAACTTTCTGAGCTTCCCAAGCCTCCTAAGTAAGTTTCCTTAGAGTTCCAGGTTTTTGCTGATGGTTAGATAACACACAGGTACCACCCCAAGGGGTCAGTCAGTTCTTAGAAGGGAAGTGGTGATTTGGAGTGTAAGCACTGGGCATAATAACATGAACAGCTAACACAGCGGAAGCTGTCAATGGGCCAGGCAAAGTTTTAATGACTGTGTGTGTGTGTGTGTGTGTGTGTGTGTGTGTGTGTGTGTGTGTTGCTGAACTGTCATAATGAAATAGGAACTATTATTCCTCTTTTATACACAAGGAAACAGGCCACACAGAAACTCCTCTAATGGTAGAAGCAAGTTTCAAATTCAGGCTATTTAACCCCAGTTTGAGGCATCTAAGTTACTCAGTTTTGACATGCTCTGTCCTCAAACTTAGTCTGATAATAAATCATATGAAACTGGGAGAAATGGTCATGAACAATCGATTATATCAAGTGTGTTTTCTGCATGAAGTGGAACCTACATAGCCATGAAAAAGAACAGAGGACAGCTTGGTTCAACAACAGGGAGCCTCATAGCCAAAGTATGAAAAATATAAGGCATGTTACAGCATGGATAATTCTGCCTATACAATTATAAAATCAGGCAAAACAATATAGGATGCAGTTAGGCACTGTAGGGGGTGAGACAGGAGAATCACTGGGTCTTCCTGGCACCAGGTTAGCTCCATGTTCAATGAGAGACCCTGTCTCAAAGGAATTAGGCAAAGAGTGAGCTAGCAGGTCGCCTACATCTTCCTCTGACCTTCAAGGGTACAGGCAGGTGTACCTGCATACATGAGTACATACACTACACATACACAACTAAAAATAGGGTGTACACTACACACAACTGCATACACATGTGTACACCACACACAAATAAATCAATCCATTAATAAATAAATAATAAGTAATTAGCTGGGCGTGGTGGCACACGCCTTTAATCCCAGCACTTGGGAGGCAGAGGCAGGCGGATCTCTGTGAGTTCAAGGCCAGCCTGGTCTACATAGTGAGTTCCAGGACATCTGGGGCTACAAGGAGACCCTGTCTCAAAAAGACCAAAAAAAAAAAAAAAAGTAATTCAGATTCCTTGGCCCTGGCTTATTAAAATACAGATTCCTGGGGTCCAACTAGTTCAAATGAATAACTGCCCCTATCCCAAGAGATGCATATTCTCTCTCTCTCTCTCTCTCTCTCTCTCTCTCTCTCTCTCTCTTCTCTCCCTCTCTCTCTCTCTCTGATTCCCCCAGTTTCTATACCTTTTTCTCTCCCTCTCTGTTCTCAATCCAGTCTAGAACCTTGCATGTTACTGTCTCCTGGTATTTTTGGCAGGGAGAGGGTATTCTGTCCTATGCGCTGCTGTAGCCTAGAGTGAGCGGGTTCGGGCTGTGCATGGGCGTGTAGAGAAAGAACCAGGTGCCGCCTAGAGAGAAGAGAAGCATAAAACACCCACCCTCAGAACCCTCTAAATTCCCTCCATAGCGTCCTGTAGTGTGTAACTTTCCTACATCTTTTTTATAACCCAAAGTCATGAAGTGCTGTGAGGTGGCCAGCATTTGCCTCTGGACTGTGATGGAGGCTTGAGATTATAAATCCACGAGGCACTGAACATCTGGATGGTGCATGAGCCTCGGAAAAATCTTGCCTGTTGGTATCCATGGTGTCTGAAGCAAAGCAAAACAGTGGGAGGAGTGGATGTGGAACAGACTGGACAGAATCCCTTGTAAAATGTCACACTGTTTTACTACATGAGCGTAAGGAACATTGGCAACAGCCTCCATGGGCCCCCAGCACCTGGGTTTCTCTCACCCTTGCTTCCACAAAGCCAAATAGTGACTCTTCCTGGCATTGGAGAGAATACAGTTTGTCAGCAGCTACTCTAGAATCAGCCCCTAAGCCAGCATGTGATAACTGGAGGGTCCACTCAAGAAACTGAGGCTGGAGGGTCCCAAGTTGGAGGCCAGTCTGGGCTACATAGCAAGACCCTGCCTCAAGAAACAAAAGACTCAGTCCATAAATACACCAGCCTTCAGGTTCCAAGTCTCACTCCAAAATCTCTTCTTGCCTCCTAAGCTGCCCAGTGTCCACCTGAACCCAAAGTATCCTTTGAGCCTGAGACCACTCTTCTTGTTGTTGGAAGCCTCCCCGAGTCTCCCCGAACAGGGGAGAGCTGGAGTCCTACCCTCCATCTGACTGCCAGGTACCATGCTATGGTGGAGGCCCTGGTGAATGTTCAGGACAGCTCAGCACCACCTGTCACTCATGGCCGCAGAAGTGTCCTTGGCAGGAGAGGGGGTGCCTGCAACCCAAAGTCCCTCCCCTGCTTTTCCATGCACTTAGGAAATCCTAGGAGCCTCCAGAGAGGTAGGTGAAGAAATTGGGCTTCCCAGGAGCCCTGCGTGAGCTGGTCTTCCCTATGGAATTGGCATTAGCTGTGGCCCCCACCCTCCCTAGCCCGGCCATATCCCTGGCACCGTGCTCAACTGGCTGTATTCCCTACACTCACTGTTGAGACCTCTGAGCTCCAAGATATCACCTGTTCCCCAGAAACCCAAGCTCACCTTGTGGGGACTCAAACAGGCACCCTCCTCTCCAGCTAGGGTGTCTTTGGGTCTCTCTGTGAAATTACAGCTAAGATGTAAGCCAGAGCCCTGGCAAATGCCCCTGGAGACAGAGAGGACCCAACTAGTAGTAATCTTCTAGATTTGTGGCCATTAGGAAGCAAAGCAGATTTCACAGTAATTCAGTGTGATGATTTTGATTAAGATGTATTAGTTAGAATTAAATAGAATAAAATGTTCGGTTCTATCTAGAAATGTCAAGGGCTCCTAAAACTGCAGAAATCAAGCTCTGAATCAACTGCTTCACCTACTCTTAGTTACTTGTCTTGAGTTAAATTCAGAGTCAGTGGTCTTGAGCCCCACATGGTGACACAAACCTATAATCCCAGCACTGGAGAGGGGGAAGCAGGAGGTCAGAAGTTCAAAGTCATCCTCAGTTACTGCAAGTTCAAGGCCAGCCTAGGCTACATGGGAACTTCTTTAAAGATAAGATAAAGGGGGCTGGAGAGATGACTCAGCAGCTAAGAGCACTGTCTGCTCTTGCAGAGGACCCAGGTTTGATTCCCAGCACATGGTAGCTAACAACTGACTGTAACTTCAGTTCCAGAGGAGCTGACACCCTCTTCTGACCTCTGAGTGTATTGCACAACACAAGTGCAGTTACACATATGCAGGCAATACAGTCACACACATAAAATAAAAATAAGTAAAATATTTTTTAAAAAATAAGATAAGGGACTGCAGATGGTTCAGTAGTTAAGAGCAAAGGACTCAGGTTCAGTTCCCAGCATCTACATAGTGGCTCACAGTCATCTGTAACTCTAGTTCTAGGGGATCCAACACCCTCTGACTTCAAGCACTAGGTACACATATGGTGCACATACATACATGCAAGCAAAACACTCATAAAATAAAAATAAATACATTTTAGAAAATAAAATCACTGGTCTTAGAAATACAGCTAACACCCATGAGTGTGGGTGGTGATGTGGGCTGGAAAGCTTGATTATACATGCTCAGACCACAGATTGCCTTCTAATCTCCAGTCACCTTTCCTACACTGTAGCAGTCCATAAGAGCAGATCTGAGTTGTGTTCTCCATTGCACACATGGCTCCCTTGCTTTGCAAACCTGGTGGTATCAGTGATTAGGATTCAGTGAGTTCATTAGGCAAAGTGACCAGTCCAGTCACTCTGTAGCTAATGTGTGACTCATGTAGCCCCAGGCTGGCCTTGATCTCACAAAGATCCACCTGCTTCCACCTCCTGAGTGTTGAGATTAATGGGGTGAGCCACCATGTCCAACTCAGCAGTGCTGTTTTGATATTTTATTTATTTATTTATTTTTTATTTTTTATTTTTTGGTCTTTTCAAGACAGGGTCTCCCTGTAGCCCCAGCTGTCCTGGATTCACTATGGAGACCAGGCTGGCCTTGAACTCACAGAGATCCGCCTGCCTCTGCCTCCTGAGTGCTGGGATTAAAGGCGTGCGCCACCACGCCCGGCTGTTATGATATTTAAAAAAAATTTTTATATGCATAGGTGTTTTTCATGCATGCATGAAGTGCACCCCGTGTGTGCAATGCCTGTGAAGGTCTGAAGAAGGCATTGGATTCCCCGGAAGGGGCATTAAGGAAGGTTGTTAGCAGCCATGTGGGTGCTGGAAACCGAACCCAGGTCTTCTGCAAGAGTAGCCAGTGCGCTTAACTACTGAGCCTTTTCTCTAGCTCACAGATCAAGCCAGCACTGCTGGTCCGGGGGCCTCATGAGGAGAAAACCCATAATACTATATACATACTATTACTACGTATTAGCATATCAGTTTCAAAAGGGCTATGAAGTGGCATGGTGGAAACACTTATGTAAGATTAGCTTCAAAGCTGAGAAGAGGGAGAGAAAAGGCTAAAGAGAGGCAGGAAGGCCAGTACCTCTAGCTGTGTGGGGGTCAGTGTTGAAATGCCCTCTCTCCTCAGATCTGCTTGCAGTGTCTGTAAGCGCGGCCCTGAAAGTGCCTGTGGTTTGGAGGAAGAAGGCAGAGATGGAGATGTGGAAAGAGTTGACAGTGTCATCTGTTCCTTAACAACTAAGGTGCGTGCTGGGCAAAACTTATATTCCTATAGGGAGGAAGGCTTTGTGGAGGAGGTATTTGAGGGCCTAGGCAATGTGGACTCCAGGCTGTGGGGAAGAGCAGAGGGAACAGCAGGAACAGAAGTCAGGAGTGCGGAGATACCTCTTGTTTGGCAGAATACACTGTCATTTGACATCTGATTTCCAAGCTGGAGTCCCAGGCATGCAGCAGCCCAGTTCAGCAGGCCACAGGTAAGCAGGCTCGGGAGGATGCGGGAGTGGGAAGCCCTTGAGATCTCCCTCCCACTTTCTCTACTCCTGTGGGAGAAGACCTTGCTCTAGGAACAAGGCTGTCCTGGACTCAGGGCTGGGGCAGCCTCCTCACCCCAAGCACCTGCCACCTGCTCCCGCTCTGTGGATGTGGGGCTGTGGGTTAAGGCTCTTGTTCCAGTCCCCACCCTAATCCCTTGCAGCTGTTCTCTGCCCTCAGGGAAGACAGTTGTGTCTGCAGGGAAAGGGACTAGTTATTTTGAGTGGGCCACTGGCTTCTTACCAGTGAATGACTGAGTCAAGGACTGGCAATAGGGTGAGCAAACAGGACCAGAGTCAGGCTCAGAGGTGGGTGAACCAGGCTGTGGAGGCTGTGGGGCTATGGAGGAGAGAGTTGGGTCAGGGAGGAAACAGGCCAGAACAGGGCTTTAGAGAATGGGGCTGGAACTCAGTGTGGTCTAGATTGACTGGGGTGGAGGGTAAGGTGCACTCGGCCTCTCCAACTTGGTCCCTGTGACCCTGACAGCAGTGGAGATGGAAAGGAAGTTTCCATAGCCAAGACAAGAAGAAAGGGGTGGTGCCTCTCCTTGTAAGGAAGTAGGCTTCTGGGCTGCTGGGGTGACTGTTCCCCACCTCCAGGCAGGCCCTCCCCTGCTCTACTTGTCAAAAGACATGCTTGCTGGGGACTTCACACCTCCATGGGTGCCAGTGGGGGAACCAAGTGAACATGACCTTCTGGGCCTGGAGAAGTCAAGTGGCCCAGTGATCAAGCCCATCCCTTTGGGCATATCAACTTGGACCTGAATTCTGACTCTTCATGTTTACAGTTGTGTGCCCGCAGGACCCACAGGTCATCTCGTTGAGAAATGGGACTGATGAGAGCAATATGTACCTCCTAGGGGCAGGTGGTACTCCCCAAGCAGATGAATACATGCTTAGTGCAGAATTGTGGTGTGTTGTCATGGTGACTGTAGCTGTCACTGGGGCATTGTGGGTTGGCTTTGTTTTTGGACCTTGATGGCTCTCATAGAGAGATACTTTGAAGGGCTTTGTAATAAGGAGAAAAACAATATCCTTACCCAGGAGGTAGTTCGGGGACCCCAGAAAGGCAGGGGAGACTGAGAGGAAGACACTGGACCATGAATTCTGAGAGGGCAGGTGCTGATCTGTGCCTGGCACAGAGTGAATCTGCTGAACGAATGGGATGGATGAATGAATGAATGAATGAATGAATGATGTCACCCCAGACCGTGGACTTGCCCTAGCCCCTGCTGAATGCGCTTGTTGGTGAAGTCTTGGGCTGGGCAGTGGGGAGGATGCAGTCATCTGATTTCTTCCTGGAGTTTGAATAGGGAGGTGGAAAAGGAGGGAACAGCAGGAGCTTGACCCACAAAGCTGAGGGCTGTCAGTCCTTTCAAAAGGGAGGTCACCTCTGGGGATAGTGCAGCTCCCCACTCTCTATCTTCTTTCCACCCCTCCAGCTACCTAGAATAGCCAGAGGAGGAAAGTGGGAGAGGGAGGACAGGAGTGCTCCCAAGGCATGTGAGGGGCTCACACCTGTTCATGGCCCTTCCCTGCACAGTCGGAGAGCCTTGGCTGTGTGCCAGACATGGAGAAAAGCAAGCTAAGCCAGGGTTCTACAAAGTGGCTGCCATAGTGGCTAGAGTTGGCGGGGGCAGTGCCCCTGTGGAAGGAGGACCGCTTTGAGGGGCTGTGTATGCTGTCTTCTTCGAGAGCCAAGAGTTACTGAAAGTTTACTTGAGGTACGAAGAGGGACTCCAGGCAAGAGGGACAGCGTGAGCAAGACCTGGAGGCTGGACAGGGCCTAGCTAGTGTGCAGGGATACTTAGAGAATAGGGGTGGTGAGGGAAGGGGTTAGAGGAACACTGGAGGGGTCCCCACTTCAAGCTTACCCTAGTCAGAGGCTCTAACAGCACTACAGTTTGCAGATGCACCTGGGGGCTGGTGCTAGTAGAGCAGAATCAAGTACAAGGCTGTGGGCAGCCCATCTCTGTTCCCAGCTCTGAGAGAGTTCCCTGCTGCTCCCATTCCATTGCCCTGTCTGTACCACGAGGGCCCAGCCTGCTGTTCTAGAGAGGCCCTATCCAATCACAAGAGGGTTGAGTGGCAGGATGGAGGGAGGTCTGACAAGCAGTCCCAGGAAGGGTCAGTGTTCCTGAGGAAGATGTCAAGTTTGTCTTTTATAAGGAAACCTCTCTTCCAGGCTCCAGCAGAGTCAGGACCGAAGCTGCCAATATCCAAGGCCTTCCATTAGGCTCTAAAGAGGTGGATTCTACTTGGTTCTTCACAGGGGTGGCAGCTTACCCTGAAGAGACCCTCCCCCCATGAAGATGAACCTAGCTTCCGGTCCCCTGCCCCCTCTCTGACTTTAGGACGGATGGATCACTCTTTGTGGCCCCTCCCTCAGCTTTTCCTCTAGCGGGGGATGGGGGAGGGACTAAACCAGGCTCTGGTCCTCTGGCCCTTTGTAGAGTGTTGGAGGCCCCATTTACATCAGTGGCTTTGTGGTTCAGGTCCCAGGAGCCCTTTCCTGCACACATCCCTACAGATGCACCTGCTAGGCAGGGGTGACTGCTCTCTGCCACTGGTGGGGCACTGAGGTTGGAGCTATTAAAAAGCCTTGCCTAACAGTGTGCAGATACACCAGTGACAGCTCAGCAGGGTCAGCCTTGCTGGGGTGAGGTTTTGGGGGTGATGAGACCTGCTGGCTGGCTGTGCGAGATCCTGGTATGGGGGTCCATCCAGCATTCAAGGAAGTATCTATTACCCTGACCATCAAAGATGACCCTATAGGGCATCCTCAGGAACATGTCTGTAGGGCCAGGCCAGTTAGGATGTTTTGGGAGGCTCACAACAGGGAACATACTCGAAAAGGCAATGAGACTGAATCCCAGATCTACGTCTTCCTCTCCACATAGTTTGGGAAACATCCCCTAGTTTCCAGAGCCTTTATCTATAAATGAAATCACCATGCCTCCTCTAAGGGTAGGAGAAAAACTAAATAAAGACCATCTGTTTGTTTACACAAATAGCCGTTGTGCACCTACTGGATGTCAGGCACTATGCGATGAAGTACGTGGATTTAAGTTCCTGTGTTGAACTTTCATCCTAGCTGGGGAAACCATCAACAAAAATATATAGATACAGTTATCCTATGGTGGCAATGGAGGCTTCAGTGTGGTGAGAGAAAGCCAGCTGAGATATCGGGTTGGGGGGGCGGGGGCGGGAGCGGTGGCACACACTCTGCATCTCAGGGACCAGCATCCTGGGTGGAAGGACCAACTCTTGAGCATCCTGAAGTGGCATGTGCAGGTAGGAGGGGAAAGTGAAAAGAAGGAGGCCAAGGGTCATGCTGGGGTGACCTCCTCAGTGACAGTTCCACCAGGAATCAGTTCTGAACAGCTGTAGGGAGCACAGACTCTGCTGACACAGAAGCAGGGACTCTGTCCCCACCCCCTAGAGCTGCCATTTGGTCTTTCCTCATTTCCAGCCTCAGCTGGCCTTTTCTGTTAGTCCTTAGGTCCAAGGCTTCCCCTACTTGGCCTGTAACCTCCCCCAACCTGGGGCAGGGCCCCTGAACTGGAAGCCACCACCTCCTAAGTGGGGAGAACTCAGTCTGCCCTGGCTAAGGTCTGGAGCATCACAAAAGGCCCTTTCACCAGAAGGCATTGTATGAGGACTGACAGGGGACGGGGTGCCCTCCTGCCTGTGGGCATAAAGACCCCCTTTCTCTTCCTCTGCACCAGCTCTGGGCTGGCAGGGGCAGTGGCTGGGGGCAGCAAGATTCTGTGCTACCCTCCCTTTCAAAGTATGTGCAGAGGAGGCGCTGCCAGACAACAGCATTGATTTACAGCCTGTGGGTCTGGGTGGCTGTGGGGTGGCTGCTGGGGTGGCAGCAGTCAGAGCAGGGAGCCTTACACACAAAGAGCCTTCACCAGGGTACGGGGTACCTGTATAGTGCAAACCCCAAGATGGGAGCCTCAACTCCTAAGCAGTGGAACGAAGGGGCCGCTTTGCAGTTTCAGGGGCCACGCCTCTTCCAAGGTGTCAGATGCTTCCTGCTGGTGGTCCTGGATTTCTCACCTCCTGGGCCAAGTCACTCCCTGCAGTTGCGAATTCTGACTGGGCAGACCTGCCTTTAGAGGAGGGGACAGAAAATCGGGAGCACAAAGCAGTCCTCACAGAGGATGGGGAGCTCTTGGTCAGGAAGGGATGTGAAAACACCTTGTTGGCCAGGTGCATTAGGCAAGATAGTATGATTGTGGCACCTGGCAACATTTCATCAAGGGTAAGGGAGGGGCTCATGAGGCGCCACCCCTCCCTGAGGAGTTAGTGCCAGTTAATGGTGCCTTGGGGAGGGAGAGTCACTTTCTTCAGTGGTGTAGGCATTGATAAGTTGCCCATGCTGCAGCAAATAACCCCATGCTCACACAAGCAATCCTAATTAAACTTAGTGCCTCATACATACAAAAAAATAGACATTAAAGTTGGAGGGGGACTGGTGAAGGAGGGTTTTAATGAGAGAGGGGGATGAGAGGGGTAATGGATGAAACTGACCAAAATTTGTTGTGTATGAAATTGTCAAATAATAATAATTATAATAAACGAAAAAAATTCTGAAAAAGTGATGTGGTTGCTGTACCTTGTGGGTGTGGGGGACAACTGGTGGCCTCCCAGGCAGAGAGGAGGAGCATCTGCAAAGGCCTCAGGAAGGAGGTATCTGTAGCTGAGATGGAGCTTTGCAAAGGCAGGTGGTTTGCAGGTCCCACCCCAGAGCTGGTTCTATCAGGAACTAGTGGCCCACCCCATAGATTCAGAGTGCGCCCACAGGAAAGGGCAGGAAGGGACCTGGGAGCCAGGAGGGAGCCAGGAGCAGAAGTGGTGACAGTGGTGGGGAACAACTCAGGACACACCTGCCTTCTGACATCAGTGAAGGTGGGGGCTGTGCGAGCCACCAATGGGACTGAGCCCTTGAGAAGAGTGACTGGGAGGACAGTTGGAGGAGCTGGGCAAGGGACAGGAAGAAAGGAGGAAGAGCCAGAAAGCAATGGAGACAGTAAAGGAAGGAGAAACCTAGAGAGGTCCAGAGAGGGAGGGAGGGAAGAAGGAGAGAGAGGGAAGTCAAGGGAAAGGAAGAGGGAGGAGATGAGGAGACATCGAGGCAGGGGGAGGGAAAGCTGGAGAGTGGGTGGGATAGGAAGGTCTAAGCAGGAGCCACAGATGGAAGCTAGAGCCTTCTCAGCTAGCTACCCACAGGCTCTGCTGACCAGTAGGGATCCAAAACAAGGCTGGTACTGGTGGGCTCAGAGGATAGGGGAAGGAACCACACTAGGGGGATCAGTTGGAGCTTTAGACAAGATGTGGAGCAGGCCTGCAGGGAAGACCCCCCATGCAGGAGTCCAAGCCCTCCTCCAGGAAAGGGACTAGCCACCATGACCCCTTGACGGGCATGGACTACACAGTGCTTCTGTGGGTTGACAGCACCCAGTGTGGCAGAAGGTTCTCCTGCTTCCTGCCTCAGTTTTCCTCTACAAGGCAGCACTGTGGTTAGTGGACATGGTGGACAGGGAGAGGTTTTTCAGCCCAAGATGAGCTGGCTGGTGAGGTCAGTGTGTGCCATGACCAGGTGAACCCCACCCCAGCCTTTGTTCCAGAAAAATGAGTAAAAGGTCGCTGGAGAAGAGGGGCGGAGGACAGGAGCTAGCTGGGTGTTTCCAGGGAAAATATGATCCTTCCATGGAATGGGCACTCAGCTGCAGCCCTCCTTCACCCCTCCACTCTTACCCTCCACCTCTGCTTCCATTTCTTCTTCCTTCCCTGACTGGCCAAAGGAATTTAGCAGCTAATCAAACACCCAGCTCCCACCCTGAGCACTGGGCCCTGGGTACCAGCAAGCGGAGCAGGTATGCAAGTGTGTGTAGAAGTGTGCAGGAGTATCATGCATATGAGAGTGTGAGACCGTGTGTATGTGTACACATATATGTGTGAATGTGTGAGTTATACACAAATGTGATAGAGCTGTGAATGAGCGAGTGCAGGTATACATGCAAGCGAGTGCTGGTGTGCAGTGAGTGCAGACCCACTCTGCTGCAGCTGACAGCCCAGGTGTTTGTTAAATATGGAGGCAGCTTGACCATGATCAACAATGCCAAAGTTAGGACTGAAGCAGGCTCACTGGGGGAAACAGGCCTAAGCGGTTAGTGTTACTGTTTTTGAGACAGGATCTTCCTGTGTTGTGCAGGCTGGTTTTTGAACCCCTGGGTTTTAGCCATCCTCCTACCTCCGCCTCCGAAATACCTGGGACTTACGGGTATGTGCCACTACACTCAGCTGGGAGTCTCTGCTTTGTCACCTGAGATTTGAGGACAGCACTTAACCTGCTTCCTGAAGGCTGAGGTTAATGTCACAGAGAAGCAAGGCAGGAAGGGCGGGTGCATGCCCCTGGATCCCTGGAGACTGGCTTGCACGCTCAAGCCAGGGATTGTTATTGTCCCCATAACCTGAGACTCTAGGAGGTCAACCAGCCCACAGTTGGCAAGGGGATCTGAGGCTGAAACCCAGGTCTGAGTGCCTGAAGAGTTATGGCAATTCAAGGTCACACAGGAGCCCACAGGGACAGTGAGGCGCCTCAGACACCCTCCTCCGTTCCAGGGCTCTGGGGCTCAGCTCCTGGCCCCTAGGGAGCTGTCCCTCTGAGCCTGTGAGAACTGAGACCTTTTCCTAACCAGCATGTTCTGAGCCTTATGCCAAGCCAAAGCATCCCCCACCAGCACCTGGACAGATCCTTGTCATTCATTGGGGGCATCTGAGGCTCCAGCATAGGGCTTAAGGTTGAAAAACAGTTAGGCAGAACTCCATCACAATTTCCCTGCCTTCCTCAGAGAAGAGCTCAGCACAGGGACACCAGGGCTTCTTCCACTGTACCTTGTCGCTGGGCATGGTCACCTCCATTCAAGTTTGGTCAAAGGGACAAGCCCTGTCTCCAACCTATGTCTGCTCCTGCCCTCTTCTTCCCTCTGTAAACACCTGCTTGGTGTCTGGATGACCCAGGCCCTTGTTGGTCAGACTGGAGACCACCCCAGGGCCATAAGCAAGGGCAAGGAGGCAGCAAAAGCAGGAGCCCCTCCCCAAGGGCACCCCCTCCCCAGTGACAGCTCCCCAGGGGCCAGGAGCTGAGCTCATGCTGCACTCCCCTTCTCCAGAGGACTCCCCTCTCCTCTCCTATGGGATGCACCCTGCAATTTAGGAATTATCATGAGGGATCCAGGTGGCATAAGGACAAGGCAGGGTCTGAATCCATTGGCTCTTGTTTATGCATTTCGGCTCTAGGTCAATAAATTGGAATCTTGGCTCTGTCACTGAATTTTTACCTTGAATACAAGTCTCTCTTCCTTGTGACTACTGCCTCTTGGGATCCTAAGTTTATCCATTTATAAAGAAGCTCTTACCATCTCACTTACATCCATCCATTCATTCATCTATCTAGTTACTCACTAATCCTTCCATCCACTTATTTACCATCCCTCAATCCATCAAACTACTCTCCCAAATGGTCACCCATTTGTGTCTATCACCCATTAATCTATCCATCTACCATCCACCCAGTAATCCATCCATATACCCATTTACCTATCCATTATCCACCCATCCATCCACCAATCATCTATCCATTTACCCATCCACTTATGTATCCATCCATCCATCCATCCATCTATCCATCCATCCATCCATCCATCTATCCATCCATCCATCCATCCATCTATCCATCCATCCATCCATCCATCTATCCATCCATCCATCCATCCATCTATCCATCCATCCATCCATCCATCTATCCATCCATCCATCCATCCATCTATCCATCCATCCATCCATCCATCTATCCATCCATCCATCCATCCATCTATCCATCCATCCATCCATCCATCTATCCATCCATCCATCCATCAATTATCTATCCATTTACCCATCCACCTATGTATCTATCATCCATCCATCCATCATCTATCCATTTACCCATCCACCTATGTATCCATCCATCCATCCATCCATCCATCCATCATCAATCTATCCATCCATCTACTTATCCGTCATCCATCCACCTGCCCATCATTCATCCATCCATCCACCAACTTATCATTCATTCTTCCATCCTTCTACCCATTCATCATCTATCCATCATCCATCCACTGAGTGCCAAGTCCTGGCGGGGATGCTGAGACTTCTTCATAGTTCACAAAGAACAAATCTGTTGTTTTGTCCTTATTCTGTGGTTAATCATATTTCTGAACTTTAGGACACTTGACTTCAAACGAGCACAGTGAATATACAATAAACAATGTGTTGGCCAATATTATATATTTGGCCAGCACACACAGCCTCTCAACAATTTTTACCTATTCAACCCATAACAACCACCTCACATTGTGCTAAGGGTACCAGAGGATTGTTGGACTTTGCTGAGGGTGAGAGGAAGGACCTATTAGGCATAGCCTTACAATGTCCTAGGGCAGGAAAAGGCAGGCATATCCCAAGAAATGAGTGGGCCTACAGCTGGAGGGCAGGAGTGGGAAATGGAGAAAGGAGAGGAGGCAGGAAGGGAAGTTGGTGCCATAGCAGAGTACTTATCATGATGTCCCAAGCCAGGGGCTAGGAGTACATGCCTCTGTCTTGCACACAGGGGTCTCTGATGGGCTGTTGTACTCAGACAAAGCCTTAGAATCATCAACCCTGTACCCTGGCAGGCTCTCTTAGCATGTAAAATGATGCCTGTTTATTTTCCCTGCCTTGGGTCAAGCCCAGGCTGGATCTGTTCTATGTGAGCTGAGTTCAGAAGCTCCATCCGCTGGGCCCAGTACAGTAGAACTCCCTGGGGAAGGAACCATTGTGGCCCATAAATAGGTTAGGCGGTCAGGAAACAGGAAATCCTGAAACACAATGAGGTCCGGTGCACAGGGGCTTCCTCCAGGCCCAGGACTGGTCTGAGTATATTGTGGCCAAGAGCCTTCTTTGCTGAAGCAAAATTCTGATTGCTGGCCACAGATGTCTGCCCTTCCCACAGCCTGCAGGGACACTCAGGGCCCAACCTCACCTGAGGGCAGCTCAGGACGGGCCAGGAGGAGCTAGGACTAAGTAGTGGAAGGGTTAGGGGACAGTGGGGAGACTCCTAGCTGAGCCCTGGCACCAAGCCCTGGTTGCAGCTTCTGGCACAGGCAGGCTGGGCCAGGGAACAGGGTGGCTGTCTCCAGGATCCCTGGTTACTTCTGTCAGGCCTTCTTTTAACTGTGGCAGCTCACACACCTTTAATAGTCTCATCCTGGGCTCCAATAAGGGGGTACAATAAGACCAGGCGGACCCTACCTCCACCCTAACAATGGACACAAGATGTGGGGCCCCCATTAGAGAACCAGGCAGCCTGAAAATGCATGTCCAAGAAGAATTGTATTAAATTAAATAAGAAAAGATAACAAAACCCAATGTCCTATAGGATCCCAGTGTTTAAAAATATGCATAAGGTTGGGTGAGATGGCTCAGGTGGTAAAGGCCCCCAGGATCCACATGGTTGAAGGAGAGACCAGACTCCTGGAAGTTGTCTTTTGACCCTACAAGTGTGCTGTGATGCTGTGATAGGTGAGAATAAACACACACACACACACACACACACACACACACACACACTAAGTAAAAATATAAATGTGTTTGAACATGTGTGTGCACCAGTGTGAATGCATGGGCATGTGAACCTGCAAGCACACAGAAAGACAGGCAGGGTCACAAAACAACAGGGCAGCAAGGTTGCTGGGGACTTACCTTTTTCTTTGTGCTTTTCTGTGCTTTGTATTTTTTTCTACAGTAAAACTTGAAATCATTAAAAAAAACAAACAACAACAAAACCCACCCAAATCCTCTAACATAGGCTTTTTAATGGATAGGGAAAAGTTGATAGACTGCTATAGGGAAAACAGGATATGAGACTGTATACATTGCATGTAAAGGATGAGATCTCAGGGACAGGAAGGAAGCACTGATATCACCATGGTCCTGTCACCTATAGGATTGTTCCTAACCCTGGACACACCAGGCAGCCCCAATCTGCAGTCCTGGAAACTCCATGCACAGAAGAGAGCATCTTCTTGCCACTGTTACACCCTTGATTGAGCCTCCTTTCAATCAGCAAAATAGTCACACAATAAACACTGTCTCCCACCCTCTAAATTTCTTTAGCAAGTATCTGTTACCACTAATGTTTTCATTCGTTTCGAAGTAAGTTACAACCATCAGCACATTTCACCCTTAAACAGCTTGTACCATTGACTAGAGTTTAGTATTTATTTATGGTTCCTTTTTGTCCCCTCCTTAGTAAAATTTACATATACTGATGCCACAATCTTAAGTGCATCACTTTGATTGGTTATACCAAATGTCTACACCTGTGGAACCCAGTCCTCTGCTATAAAATGGAGCATCACCTTTACTCCTGCTTGGCTGATCTCTGTCTCTCCAGCCCCAGAGGCATCACAAATTCACTTTGGTTATTTTACAAGTTTTTAAAAGAAAAAAATATTTTTTGGCTGGTGTGGTAGCACACACCTTTAATCCCAGTGCTCAGGAGGCAGAGGTAGACAGATCTCTGTGGTTCAAGCCAGCCTGGTCTACATAGCAAGTAGCCAGCTGGCGCTACAGGGAGACTCTGTCTCAAAAAAACCAAAAAAAAAGTTTTTTTTTGATTTATTTGTTTTTATTTTATGTGTATGAGTATATTGCTTGCATCTATGTAAGTGCACTAGTGTCATGCAATACTCACGGAGGACAGAAGAGGGCACTGGATCCTCTGGAACTGGAGTTTTGGACGCTTGTTAGCGCCCATGGGCGCTGGGAATCAAACCCAGGACCTCTGCAAAAACAGCCAGTGCTCTTAACCGCTGAGCCATCTCTCCAGTCCGCTGCTGTGCAACATCTTACAAGTAAGATCACAGTTTGCAGGTTTGTGTCTGGCATCTTTCATATCCACAGTATCTGTGATATTTATCTATATCATTGCAATTGTTAGCCAATTTTCATTGTTGAATATTGGTCCAGTGCCTGGATACACAGGCTGTTCATCCACTCCCTAGTGGATGAGCACCTGGCCTGCCTAAGCTTTGGTTATAATGAAGCTCCTGTGTAGGTCTCTGTGAACAGCAGCCTTCATTTGCCTTGGGACTCAGTTTCTCTAAGACTGCAGAAGAGCCAGCCTTTTCATATTTGCTAAACACTTGAGTTTCTTTTTCTTGTTAATTTGTAGAAGCTCTTTGATTGTTAGTGGTAGGAAGGAGGGAAGAACGGAGAGAGGGACAGAGGCTACCCTCAAATTGTTGCTGGTTTAGGAAAGGCGACGGCAAGCAGGATCAGGAGTGGTGTGGTAGGGAGCAGTGTGGTTGGTGCCGCCATGGCTCCTGGGTGGCTGATCTCAGGCGCTCTTCCCCTCCTGGCCTCTCCTTCTCTGTGCTGCTCAAGCTGAGGCTCTGTTTGCGATAGCACAGTCTGTACCTGGCACTATCCCTGTTCATGGTACTCCCGCTGCTCTAGTTCCTGTTCTTCATACGCCCCAACCCCGTCTTTGGGAGTCCCCCATCCTAGAGCAGCTCCCCCAGGTATCACTTTGATTTTGCTTCCTTTATTGGTTTGCTAGGGCTCCTGTAACAAACAGCCCCGATGTCTTAAGTACAGGACATTGGTTCTCTCACAGTCCTGGAGGCCAGATATTCCAAGTCCAAGATGGCATGGCTGTCATCGCCCAAAGGCACCAAGAGAAAATTCCAGCATCTTCTAAGCCAGTAGCTCCAGGTGCTGCTCCTTGCCTGTGGCTGCCTGTCTTTGCCCAGCTTTTTCCTCCCTCTGTCCCTGCCTCCATCCCTTCCTCCCTCCTTCTGTCCTCCTTTCTTTCCTTGGCAGGGCTGGGGATAGGCATGCTCCCTACCTACCCCGGAGCCATATCTCCAGCTCTCCTTCAGGCGCATTTCTTTTTCTTTTCACAAAATATTCATTTATTTTTATTTTATATGTTATACTTGCTTGTGTGTAAGTGCACCCATGTCATGCAATGCCAGCAGAGGACAGAAGACATCAGATCCCCTGGAATTGGAGTTACAGATGATTGTTAGCTGCCATGTGGGTGATAGGATTTGAATCCAAGTCCTCTGCAAGAACAGCCGGTGCTCTTAACTGCTGAGCCATCTCTCCAGCCCCCATGCACATTTCTTATAAGGACATTTGTTGTATTTAGAACCCAACTAGATAATCCAGGATGAAGGATGACCTCATCTCGAGGTACTTAATGATGTCTACAAGAACTTTTTTTCCCAAGTAAGATTGTGCCCACTGGTTCTGGGAATACTTCAGCACTCATGGGGCTGAGGTTGGAGGATCACCTCTTGTCCAAGGCCAGCCTGGAATATAGAATACATAGTTTCAGGACAGCCTGGGCTACAGATTGAGACTTAGTTTCAAAAATCAAAGGAAAATTAAAACCAAACAACCAACCAGGCGTGGTGGTGCACGCCTTTAATTCCAGCACTCGGAGGTAGAGGCAGGCAGGCGATCCCTGTGAGATCGAGGTCAGCCTGGTCTACATAGTGAGTTCTGGACCAGCTGGGGCTACAGGGAGGCTCTGGAGAGAGAGAAAGAGAAAGAGAGAGAAAGAGAGAGAGAGAGAGAGAGAGAGAGAGAGAGAGAGAGAGATTATCCTCTCAGAAATGTTAAATCTCATTATCTAACTGAAACTGGGTACAGTTCATTCTGAGGCCAATTCCTCTCTACCTAGGTGGGAACCTAGGAAGCTTCCAAAGTACCTTGGTGGGAAGGACAGACACATCCATTCAAAAGGGAGAATAGAGGAATAAGTGGACTCCTAGCTGTTAAGGTCTCCATCTGGAATGTCACCACCAGCACTAGTTTTAAGCACTTGGTCCCCAACTTGTGGTGTTGTTTTGTTTTTTTGTTTTTTTCATGTGTATGAGTGTATTGCCTACATGTATGTAAGTGCACCCATGTTGTGCAGTGCCTGAGGAGGTCAGAAGAAGGCTGAATGCTGAGAACCGAACCTGGGTCCTCTGCAAGAGCAGCCAGTCCTCTTAACAGCTGAGCCATCTCTTAGGTCCTGAATTGGAATTTTTAAAATTATATTTACTTACTTATTTTGAGGGTTGTGGGCTTATGCCACAGCACACATGAAGAAGTCAGAGGACAACTTACAGGATTCAGCTCTCTTCTTCCATCATGTGAATCCCAGGGATTGAACTCTGGTTGTCAGGCCTGGCTGCAAGCCCACTGCCCCCCAGCATTGTGGGGTGCTATTTTTGAAGGCCATGAAGCTTTTAGGAGGTAGGGCATGTCAGGGGGAAATTCAGTCTCACTAGGAGTGGCCTTTGAAAGTTATACAGCTTCTGGTTCTCACTGGATCTCTCATTTTTTGATTGGCAGCCTCATACTCCAATTGCCATGCCTTTCCCTACCATGATGGTCTGAGATCCTCTGAGACTGTGAGCCCAAACTCAGTCCTTCCTTCCCAAAGTTGTTTCTGTCAGGAGTTTGTCATCGAGAGACGCAACTGTAGAGATGCAACTGTCCACCAGTACAATCCAACAGGCAAATTCCATTCTATTGCAAGGCCCAAGACTAATTCTTCTGTGGCTGATGATAGGCTGTAAAGCTTTGGAAGTACAGCAGCCTCCTCTCAGTTTCCCTTGTCTTCATCCCTTCTGGCTCCAGATGTTTCTGATCCTATAACAACCTCAAACTGTGGGAGTCTCCCACATAAGTGGTAGGGATCCTCCTACCACAAAGGCTCCTCCCCAGATGGTCCCTGGCTGAGCCCATCCTCCTTTCATCCCTGGGATGAGCAAGTGGATTCCTGAGTCACACCCTAACCTCTTTAGCCTCCTGCCTGTTGGTCCCCTTTCCATAGCACAGTTTTCCAACAGTGGATTTTTTTCTTGGGAGTCTCCTCTGTGAAGCAGACATGTCAAGACTTCCCCAAATCCACAAGGCTGGTTCCCTTTGCTCATCAGCCCTTCTTTCATCTCCTATCTTACTATAAGCAGTGAGGAAGGGCAGGCCACACCATCAGTCCTCTGCTTGGAGCCCTTCTCAAGGAACACCCAAGTTCATTGCTTACAACTGTGCTTCCCACACAGCCTCTGGGGCAGGCAAGTGTAGGGAATAGTTTAGTATCCTAGGGTTCCTCTAGGTTTGGGCTGTCCACATCCCTTTTCCAATAATAATGCCCTTGACAGCCTGAGTGCCTTGCCTGCGCATGCACACACACACACACACACACACACACACACACACACACACCCAATCTGAAAAATAGAATAAGCTTTTCCTCCCTTTAATGACCACAAAACTTTGACAGATTCTGTTCAATCACATTCTCCTTATGCTTGGTATAAGGACAGAAAGGCCAATCCAGCCTGAACCGGTTTGGGGTGCATGCACAATAAGGCAAAACTATGTCCTCAAAAGTTATCTTTTAAGGAGAATCTCCTGTTTATCATCTTATGCCTATGCATAATTGGGTGTGTATATGATTAAAGTCAGATGCATTATGGGTAGGGACATTCACAGTACAAAAATGATTATATGACCCAATTTATCAATGAAAACAGAGAACCACCCAAACCATGCCCCTTAGTAACTAGCCTTTCCTTCCTTCCTACGCCATAAAAACAGACCCCAGGCTGTATCTGGGGCCCTCCAGGGTTTTCACTCTTGTGGTCTGTTGCTCCCTTGTGGTGCATTCTGATCTGACTATTGGAGCTGGGCCAGCTGTGGATGGGGTGGTGTGGGGCAGGACTGGGACAGGAGGGAAAAGTAGACAGGGAAGTAGGTGGGGAGGGAGAACAAAAAAGGGAGCAGAGAGGCAAGGGCCTCTTCACCCTGTAGGCTGACCCTTGCCCACCTTGTGCTGTGACACTCCCACCCCCCACCCTGTGATGGAGGAGAACATCCTGTTTCCGAGCTTCTCCTACTAGGAGACCCAGTTTAACAGACCCAGTTTGATGACTCTTCCAAATGTGTGGCAATTCTCAGTGAGCAGCCTTGGTATGCTGGTCCTGATTCTATTGGTTGCACGCAACAGATGCCCAACTCAAACTGGCTTAATTAAGCTAAAAGGCTCGGCTGTTGTCTC
Organism: Nannospalax galili; assembly: GCF_000622305.1. Taxonomy (NCBI): domain Eukaryota; kingdom Metazoa; phylum Chordata; class Mammalia; order Rodentia; family Spalacidae; genus Nannospalax; species Nannospalax galili. Next base: position 242,367 of record NW_008340047.1, read on the forward strand.
TGGTATCTGAGCAGTGCCTGGCAGAGCCCATCTCATGCAGGGTACATTCAGGACTCTGTAGCACCAGTAATTAGGTCATGCTTATTTATGCTGGCTTTCCCTTGCAATGGCTCCCTCTCCCCAAATGTCAAGATGACACTCAGTACAAGCTCAGGATCCCCAGGCCCACGAGAAAAGGAGCTGCGCCTTCTCTGTAGGGGCAGCATACATCCGGAGAGACAGGCTGGCATTATGTGGTTGCCTGTGAACCTATCATACTAGTCCCGTCACCAGCCCTGTATCTAAGAAGTGAGGTCAACCACACCCCAACTGTGAGGACTGAGAACCCAGCACTGGCTGTGTACCTGGAGGCTGACATCAGGACCCGAATAGAAAAGACGAAACAGGATGATGGGACTGAGTGACGTCACACCTCAAGTTACTTGGCCTGAAGCTCATGTGAGATAGCTTTGGGAACACAGCAGTCTCCACTCCAGGAGACAAGGCCCCAGGGTGTGGCAGAGCTGTCAAGCCCCTCACCTCTCCTGTCAGACATGCTGGCTCAAGTTTCAGCTTCTGGCTCCACATGTCTCTGTACAAGGCTTCCTATGCCTATAGGAGCAGCTCTCCCCACAGCATAGCCAGACCCAGGAAGTGACCCTCAAAACAGGTTCAACTAGAGACTGCTGCTGAGCTTTGGAAGTAGGTAGGATGACCCGGAAGTGGTGATCTACATCAGGTCATCTTCTTACACCATGAAGCTCCCTTTCTCCACAGTGGTAAGCAGCCAGGTAACACACCCTTTTTTTTCAGTCCTTCCTTTCACTCCCCTCCCTTCCCCTTCCCTTCCCTTCTGTCCCCTCCTCTCCCCTCCCTCCCTTACTCCCTCCCCTTCCCTTCTGTACCTTTCCCCCTCCTGGACTTCTGCTTGTATGCCCAGAAATGACCTACAGCACCATCACCAGAATTCTCACCTCAAGGTTCCTTCTTTTTTATTTATTTTCACTTTTTTATGTGTCTGAGTGTATTGCCTGCATGTATGTAAATGCACCTGTGACGTGCAATGCCCACGGAGGTCAAAAGATTGCACGTTGGATCCCCTGAAACTGGAGTTATGGACAACTGTTAGCTGCCATGTAGGTGCTGGGAACTGAACCTGGGTCTTCTGCAAGAGCAACCATTGTTCTTAACCACTGAGGCATCTCTCCAGTCCTCAAGCCTCCTTCTGGAGGACCCAAACTACAACACAGGAGGGACTGGGAGGGACCTGCAGCTGTTCTCTATGGATTCCCGAAAAGTGACTCATTGGCTAACTCCTGTTGAGTGAGACACAGAACACTGCTATGAAAACATGAGCCAAAAATGTTCCAAGACTGGGCACAGCTGTTTGGGAAAATCTTTTGGGAACCTCTGTGGAGGGTGAGAGGGTGGAGGTAGGTTGCAGAGAACATATCAGAGGCACCTTAAGAAGGGCTTGGTTGGGGGTGCCATGACTCGGAGCTAAGCAGAGGTTGTCTCAACCCTCCTGTTGGGGGACTAGGGAGATGCATTAGCAGATGAAAGCATCGCTTCTTGCTCGCTCATGGGAAGCAGGCTCTCTGACAGCGGCTAGCAGTGAGAAATGAACTCCCTCTGTGGGGAGAGCTGGTAACTTTAGAATGCACACATCCTTTAGCCCAGAGTCTCATCTGCAGGAACTCATCCCACATAGTTGCATGTGGACATCAGGAAGTATCCTATTTTCTGAATACATGACAATCTCCTATTCCCAAAGAAGAAGGGCAAAATCACCATTATGTTCAGTAGAATGGCTACTGTCCAAAAGCAGAGAAAATACCTGTCACTGGAGGAGGTGGAGAAACTGGGACCCTTTGTAGGGTTGGTATGAATGTAAAGTGGTTGAGGCTGTACAACAAGCAGTATGACCTGTGTTCTGTAGATGGATGATGGTGACAGTTGTACAACAATATAATATTTTAATTATTTTTATTTTATATGTATGAGTGTATTGTCTGCATGTAGGTAGGTGCACCTGTGTCATGCCATGCCCACAGAAGTCAGAAGAGTATGTCAGATCTCTTGGAACTGGAGTTATGGATAGTTGTTAACCATGGGTGCTCGGAATCAAACCTGGCTCCTCTGCAAGAACAGACAGTGCTCTTAACTGCTGAGCTATCTCTTCAGTCCCTGTACAACAATATAAATGCACTTACATTGTATTCGTGTGCATTCTGAGCAAGTGCTCTACCACTGAGTCACATCCCCAGTCCCTTGCATTGTATTCTAATGGCTGGAGGTATGTAGCTCAGTAATAGAGTCTTTGCTTAGCATGTGCAAGGCCCTGAGTTCAATTCCCACAAATACAATAAAATACACTTAATGTATTAATTTGAATCCACATATATATTTAAAATACTAGATAAAATATCACTTTAAAATATAGTATTGGGGGGACTGGAGACATGGCTCAATGACTAAGAGTATTTGTAACTCCAGCTCCAGGGGATCTGATGCCCTCTTCTGGCCTCCTCACGTACCTGCATGCACATGTGGATACACACACACACAGACACATGTACATATACATAAAGAAAAATAAAATAAATCTTTAAAAAGGAAATGTACACTAGCTATTGCCAATGCTCTGAATTATTCCAGTAACTGATGGTAAGACCTTATTGCTGAAGACACTACATACTTGGGTATGTACTGAAGATACTACATACATGGAGAAATCAAGCTAATACTGACCTCAAAACTTCCTCACTACTGGTTAGCTTTTATGGTGCTGGAAGATGCTATGCATTCTACTGAAGGAGAAAAGTAATCATCAGTCTTACCCAGCTGTGAACCCCGTGAGCTACAATAAATAATGCCTGGACTGGCAAGATATGCCCACTGGTGAAATAGTGGCATAAATACTATGGGAGTAACCAAACAATTTCTGATTGAATTTAAGATCCGCTCCACAAGATAGAACCCATACCCAGCATCATTACTGGGGCCAAGAACCTGTGGCTAGACAGGTCATAGACATTAGAAAAGAGCATACTATTACTCTGCTAAATTCTGACATAGTATTAAGCCAACTCCTAAGGGCTTAGCATTATATTCCAGAGAAATTTCTTTTTGCAGTAGCGACCAACACAGACACCCACAACTGGTCAGACTGCAGATACTAAGAGACTGCAGAGTGCTCAGCCCTAAGTAAGACATCTATATCACACTCCTCCCCTGAAGACTCAGAGACTGCCAAAGAAGAGAATGTAGAAAGACTCTAAGAGTCGGGGACAGTAAATGACTACAAGGAAGCAGTGTTTTCCAGGCACAGTAGCGTAGTCGGACATATGAACTCACAGTGGTTATGACAGCATGCACAAGACCTATGCAAGATCAAACCAGACAAAATTCCAGCATGGAGGGGGGACGTGGTCATGAAGTCCCACCAATAGCTGAGGAGCTATTGACAATTGTTTTCCTTAACAGTGTGACCACTGGTAAGCCTATCATGCTCCTGGGGATGGACACACACCAGAGAATCTTTGGGCAACACAAATTGTACTGGATGGGCTTGAAATAAAAAAAAAAAAAGAACACAAAGTTGGATGCATAGGGAGGTGGGGATAGAGATGGGAAATGGGAGACAGGGTGCGTATAACTAAAATACATTGTATAAAATTCTCAAAAGAATTAATAAAAATATTATTTTTAGCCATGTGTGGTAGCGCACACCTTTAATCCCAGCACTCGGGAGGCAGAGGCAGGTGGATCTCTGTGAGTTCAAGGCCAGCCTGGTCTTCATACTGAGTTCCAAGACAGCTGGGGCTACAGGGAGATCCTGTCTCAAAAAGATCAGAAAAAAATTTTTTTTTAAATATTATTTTTAGAAAAGGAAATGTTGCCAGGAATGGTGGCACACGCCTTTAGTCCCAGCACTTGGGAGGCAGAGGCAGGCAGATCTCTGTGAGTTCCAGGACAGCCTGGTCTACATAGTGAGTTCCAGGACAGCTGGGACTACAGGGAGACCCTGTCTCAAAAAAAGACACACACACACACACACAAAGAAATGTTTTGTCTCTCTCACATTTCACTAAATAATTATGATCTATTTCTTTTCTTGTTCTTTTTTATACTTTTGAGACAAAGTCTCATTATTATCCAAGGCTGGTCTTGAACTTGTAACCCTCAGATTCCCAAGTGCTGAGATTGTGAGTGTGCACCACCGTGCCCCACTCTTAGCATCGTTTAATCTATTTTCTGTGAATTTGCCTACCTTAGAGAGTGCCTGCAATCCTGCCCTTCCATGTGTGCGTTATTTCACTTAGCATGATGTTTCCTAGGCTCCCCCATGTTGTAGCACGCATCAAAATTTCATTCCTTTTATGGCAAAATAGTAATACTCTTCCACTGTATGACCATATCATGTGTTTATCCATTCATCTGTTGATGGATACCTGGGTTGTTTCCATCTTTTGGCTGGTTTTGGCCTATACTGTGACTTGAATCTTAAATATAGTCTGAAGGGCCATGTGTTAAAGACTCAGTTGTCAGCGTGTGGTGCTACAGATAGTGAAAGCTTTAAGAAGCTAAGCCTAGTGGAGAAAACGAGGTTATTGAGCCCCTATCTCCTTCCTCTCCTTCTCTCTTTTTCTCTCCTTCTCCTCATCTCTCTGTCTTTTGGCTTGCTGATGACCATAAATAGGTTTCTACCAGGATAAGGAGCCCTAGAGGGCTCTGTGGTTAGGCCCTGGAACCTTGGTGGCTGTCTCACCCAGTGTACAGTCTGGGCGTCCTACAACCGTGCAACCATGGCTTCTAATCGCAGGCCACAAGCTGTGCTCTCCTTCCTTAGGTCCTGCTCAAGGGAACCTTTGGGTACCCCCAGACTCTGAGGTCATTTCAGAATTCTGCATCTACAACCTAAGAAGCAACTTGAATAGTTTTCATGAGCTGAGAATGACATTGCACATTTGAGATTCTTCTGTCTTTACATTGTGATTTGCTTATTTTCAGTACTGTAGAGCATTTCTTTGTATGCCTACATGTCATAATTTATTAATTATGGGCACTTGGTTTGTTTACAACCTTTGTTTTTTTTCAAATAGTACTACCATGAATATTTAGTACTTGTCTTCTTTGAGTGTATGCAGGCATTTTGTTGGATAATGCTGCTGGTCATGTGGTACACGAATAAGTTCATTTGGATAGATGATGCTGTGCTAGATAGCTTTAGTGTCAACCTGACACACCTGGGTTGAGGGAGCCTCAGTTGGGGAATTGCCTCTATTGGACTGGCCTGTGGCCATGTCTGAGGGGCATCTTCTTGAGTGATGTGGGAGGGTCCAGCCCACTGTGGGTGGTGCCACCCCTGGGCAGGTGGGCTTGTGTTGCATAAGAAAGCAGACTGAGCAGGGGCCAGGGGAGCAAGCCAGTAAGCAGCGTTCCTCCATGGCCTGTGCTCCAGTTCCTGCTTCCAGGTTCCTGCCCTGACTCCCTACCTTGGGCTCCCTGATGAACTGCGACCTGGGAGATGTAAGCTAAATAAGCCCTTTCCTCCCCAAGTTGGTATTGGTCAGAGTATTTTGTCACAGCAATGAAGAACAAACTAGGACAGATGCCAAACCATTTTCCAATGTGGTTAAAAAAAAATTGTTAGCCAGGTGTGGTGGCACATGCCTTTAATCCCAGAAGTTGGGAGGCAGAGGCAGGCAGATCTCTGTGAGTTCAAGGCCAGCCTGGTCTCCATAGCGAATCCAGGCCAGCTATGACTACAGGGAGACCTTATCTCAAAAAAACACCAAAAAAAGTTGTTTTGGTTTGTATTGCTTTGTCTTGTTTTCTTTCTATGCTAAAGATGGAACCAAGAACCTTATATATTCAGGCAAATGCTCTGCCACTGAGTGATGGTCCCAGCTTTTCAAAGTCAGACAATTTCAGTTCTCGTCAATAGTATATGAGAGGTCAGGTTGCTCCACATCCATGTCAACACTTTGCATCATCATCTTTACTCTTCACATTCTGGTGGGTTGGTTGTAGTGCTGCATTGTTGTCTTAATTTCCCTTTGCCTGACAGATAGTCTTTGAAGTTGAACATGTTTTCATCTGTTTACTGGTTGCTGGCCTATTGTTTCTAACGTGAAGTGCTGGCCAAATCTTCTATGGATTTTTCCCATGGGTCATCTGGTTTTCTTACTGTTTTGCAGAAATTTCTTACATATGTTAGTCCTGGAGTCTCTCTCTTCCTTGTTTTAGTGACTTCTGGTGAGTGGAGGCATTCACTGCTAAAGCATTGCTTTCAAAAGTAGTCTTTAAGGTTTGCTCATGGTGTTTAACATGTACAATTGTGAAACCATGTCCACAGGAAAAAAAAAAAAAAACTAACTGAATTAAATACCTTCACTGTCTTTTTTTCCCCAAGGAGTTCTGTTGGGTGACCATCATCAACATCCAAAATTAGAAGTCACTGAGGTCATTTCAGGCAATTGTGTCTTCCCCAAATAGCACTTCCTTGTTTAAAATAAAGGAAGCAGAAAACACCAGGTAACAGCAGTGCTTGTATGAGAACATGGGCAGACAGGGACACCCTCTTCCCTAAAGAGTTTTTTTGGAAAGGAAAAATTTTTAAAAGCTTGCCTGAGATTCTGCCATAATCAGTCTGCACAGAAGTAGTCAATATTCCACTGTTGTCATAGAAAACAAAAAGATAAGAGATGCTAAAATATCCTAACTGGAGCATAGCTGTTCAGTGGCTATCTGCAGAGATTTAAACGGCAGAGTGAAAGGAGCAAGGAAAGAACAGTGTCTAGATGCCACGTGGACACAGCTCTTTCAGAAAGAACCACAGTCAGAGGCCAGAAGAGGACGGGGCACAGAAAGACAGGGACAGTGGCATTTTTTTTTTGTCTTTTTGAGACAGGGTCTCCCTGTAGTCCCAGCTGGCCTGGCACTCACAATGTAAGACCAGGCTGACCTTGAACTCACAGAGACCCGCCTGCCTCTGCCTCCTGAGTGCTAGGATCAAAGGCGTGCACCACCAAGCCTGTCCCAGAATAGGGACAGTGACATTCTTTTGAAAACAATTTGGGGGTGTTCAAAATGTTTTAAAATTCATGCGTATTTATTATTTAGTACAGAAAGAACTAATTAAAAATTTGAAAAATCTCAAAATATAGGAAGTGGGAAAGAAAGCAAAGTTCACCCCCAGAAATGTGTGCAATTATTTTGTTCCTGCCCTTGATTGTGCCCTCTGAAGCTGGTTAATCTACTGAGGGGTGGAGAGATGGGTCAGCGGTTAAGAGCACTGGCTGCTCTTGCAGAGGATCTGGGTTCAATTCCTAGCACCTATATAGTAGCTAACCACCGTTCACAACTCCAGTTCCAGGGGATCCAACACCCTCTTCTGTCCTCTGTGGGCATTGCAGGACATGGGTGCACTTACCTTCATGCAGATAATACACCCATATACACAAAATAAAAATAGTAAATAAATATTAAAAAAAAACAAACCTCCCTGACCCAGGCATGCTCAGGAGGTTGAGGCAGGCAGATCACAAATTTGAGGCCACCTTGGGCAAACCAAGGTTGTAATAAACCAACAAAACCTCCAAACTAAACCAAATAAGAAGACCACTTCTCCCTGTCCCCTACTAGCGGGGTAACCCAAGGTGAGGGGTTAGTATTGACTCCTTTGGAGACTCCTTTGTATGGTAGGACCCAGATGTAGCAAACTCAGAGCAGACCTCTCTGTAGAACACAGCAGGTCCCATTAGGAGCTGTAATATTTCCAGGGGTGCATGGAAAGATTTAAAATGTTTTTTTTTTTTCTTTTTTTAACATTTAGTGTGTGTGTGTGTGTGTGTGTGTGTGTGTGTGTGTGTGTGTACACACATATGCTTTTTTAACATTTATTGTGTGTGTGTACATACATATGCCATGGGGCAGATGTGGAGGTCAGAGGACAACTTTTGGTTCTCTCCTTCTACCATGTGCATCCCAAGGGTAGAATTCAGGTTGTTAGGCTTGGCAACAAGCGCCTTTATCCACTGAGCCATCTTGCCAACCTCTAAAAGATGTTTTCTTACAGCTGAAAAGTAGAAATACAAAAATACAAGCCGGGCATGGTGGTGCATGTCTTTAATCCCAGCACTTGGGAGGCAGAAGCAGGTGGATCTCTGTGAGTTCAAGGTCAGCCTGGTCTACATAGTGAGTTCCAGGCCAGCTGGGACTACAGGAAGACCTGTCTGTCTCAAAAAGACCGAAAAAAAAAAAAAAAAAAAGGAACACAATGTAGACTGAATTATATTTCCTTTCCTATCAACATAGTCATAAAATTAAATTGTGTGTATATATAAATTATATATTCATAAAAATCATGTAAATTGCCGGGCGTGGTGGTGCAGGCCTTTAATCCCAGCACTGAGGTAGAGGCAGGCGGATCTCTGTGAGTTCAAGCCCAGCCTGGTCTACATAGTGAGTTCCAGGCCAGCTGGGACTACAGGGAGACCTTGTCTCAAAAAGACCAAAAAAAAAAAAAAAAAAAATTTTGTAAATTATTTTTGTTGGAAAGAAAGTGTCATGATTCAAACAGGAGTATAAAAAATCCCCACGTACTTCTTGGACAAACTGCTTTAAAGAGCCAGGTGGTAAATATGTCAGGCTCTGGGACCACATGGTCACTGCTGTGACTGGATCAGTGACAAGGGACAACATAGAAGTGGAAGGGAGGGGCAGAGCTTCAATAGGCACCATGGAAACACAGTGGGCAGGGTTAGGTCGGAGGGCCTTCCTCTGCAGTAGAGGTCGGTGTTTGCTGAATGGATAAGAGAGTGAAGCATCTAAGAAAGGCTTGCTAACCAGGCCTAGTCCCCGTCTAGTAGGGGGCAAGGATGTTTACTGAGCAGATCAGCTTTTGTGTTACCACAGCCTTAATTTACTGTGTGACTTTGGGCAAGTTGCTAGCCCTTGCTGGCCCTCAGCTCCCTGGTAGTAAATGGAAGTGACCCTCCCATTTGCCAGAATGGACCAGATGAAATGTTACAAGGGTCGTGGAACTGCCTGGAACAGGAACAGGAGATTCCCACTGGGCAGCTCTGGGAAGGAACTGCCACTTCTTGGAGGCCTGGAGGCCTGGGGAATGTCAACTTGGCACAGGAAAGAAGGGGGTGGGGCCGGTCAACAACCTGACCTGAAACACAAACAGTCCCCAGAGAGGGGCCGAAACTCTCAGGTTTGTGAAAACATGCTTGTCAGGTTTCTGTCTTGCCTCTGAACAGGACAGGGAAAGGTGGCCCAGGCTGATCCCAGCAGTACTGATAGGGGCTGGCAGTGGCTTAGCTGCTAGAATGGCCTTGGGTGCCCCAAATTATTGATTGGCCAGGACACTTCCTCAGAGCCAGAGGTGACAACCCAGGAGCCATAACACTGGGGTGGATGACCCCCATGCTCCCAGCTCACTAGAGACCACCTGGGCCCTGCAGGCCAGTCCCACTGTGTTTGTGAAAACAGATAGCACAGGGTTCCAGGGAAGCTCAGTCTCTTTCCATCTGTGTCTGGTTCAGAATTACTCTAGGCACCAAAAGAGAGTTTTCAGAACTTAAAGTGTGGCTGGGCCCTAGGCTCTACAGTGATGTCAAGGGGCCAGGCCAGGAGAGCCAGAGGCCTCTGCCGCCTCAGGCCCAGAGATCAAGGGGAAAGAGAGATATGGTGGGAGCTGCAGTCAGCCATGGGTGAGGGGAAGCTTGCTTGAAGCTGAATTCCCAAAGGCACCACCACCACCACCTCCATGATTGGCAGGAAAAGGAGTCCACGTCTGTCTCCTCCATGTCCGCCTCCTGTCACCGGGTGGTACCTGCACTGTGGGAACCCAGCCAAAGGTTGAGAGAGCTCCCCACCAGAGCCAGGCTGGAAGGGCCCTGGAGCAGAGTGGAGAGGCCCAAAGTAGGCACATGGAAAAAAACCAAGAAAAAGGCCTAGAAGATGCAGGAAGAGGTGTACATGGGGACATTGCACCACAGTCATCCATCCAGCTGACTGTTCCAGTCAGGAGAAGCAGGATCAGGATCAACTGCAGAATGTCAGCCCAGATAGGACACCTCTGCTCCACACAGTCACACAGACACCTGCTGAGGCTGTCTGTGACATACCACATCTGATGAGGGGCCACTGGGACAAGAAGGAGGAGATGAAGGGAGGAGAAAGAGGGCTGAAACTCACCTCACCACAACCTGCTCATAGCCACTGGCCAGCCCTAGTCATGTGGCCCTGTATCTGAACAAAGGATGTGGAAAGGCCTTCCTATATCCTCAAAGAGGAAGAGACAATGGACTGCCTTTATCTCTGGTGATCTTGTTTTATGAGACAGGATTGTTATGTAGCCCAGGCTGCCCTTGAACTTGCCATCTTCTTACCTCAGTCCCCCAAGTGCTGGGATCACAGATATGTACGACCACATCTGGCCCTATTCTTAGTGACCTTTAAGACACAAATGAGTACCAGGTTTTTGGTTTTTTTTTAAAATGAGGCAGCCCATCTTATAGCAGAGGGAGCAAAGGCTAGGAGCTCAGGTAAGCCAACCAGGCAGAACTGGGCTCTGGCCTCATTTCTGAGCCCTGACCAGGGACTTCTGTTCACTCATCGGCTCCTCCTCTGGTGTCCAGGAGGTTCCAGGGTTGTTCCTACAGCCTTCTCCATCCAGAACAGATTGTTGGGTTGGGGCATGCTTGCAGCAAACTCTGTGGCAGCTCCTGGTGTCTAGGGAGAAGCAGAAACATCTCCCCACTGCTGGAAATAAAGCTGTGTTCTTGGGCTCTTCCCCCACGGTGACATCAGCATGCACAGCGTACTGGCTGCAGACTGTCCCTCCACTGGAAAGTACACTAGAGGTTTCAGTAGGGACCTAGGGGTCAGGACAGGACTGGAGTGGCAAGTTGGGCTATGGGACAAATGAGATTAGTGGATGCTTCTAGATCCATCATGAGACCTGAGAGAACTAACCAAGGCCAGTACCCATGTTTGTCGTGCCTCAGTTTACATATCTGTATCCAAGGTGTTTAGACTAAAATTCATTAGTAGAGGATCAACTACCTGACATTATAGAGTTTCAAATATACAAACCAATGATAAGAAATACCTCAGAAGAAAAATGGGGTGGGGGGAACTGTAGAGATGGCTCAGGAGTTAAGAGCATTTGCTGCTTTTGCAGAGGCCCCATATTGGGTCTCCAGCACCCACACAGCAGTTAACAACTGTCTGTAACTCCAGTTCCAGGAGATCCAATACCCTCTTCTGGCCTCCACAGGTTTTCTCTCTCTCTCTCTCTCTCTCTCTCCTCTCTCTCTCCCTCATACACACACACAAATATAATAAAAAGTTTAAAGAACCCAAGAGGCCAACAGCTACCTACGGAAAAGTGTTCAAACTTACCAGCAGTCAGAGAACCTCCAGAGGCCAACCAAGTACCACTGGTCTCAATTATCACGTTGAAGAAGATGGACACCTAGCTGGTGATGGTGAGAAGGGCACAGAGCCAAGCAGGGAGCAGCAGCAGAATTATGTTCTCCCAAGAAGGTGACCTGTCTGTCGCATAAGCCCCCGAACATTGTGGCTACAACTGTGCTTCTAAGACTTTCTCTGAGGGCAAGAATCATGGGAACTACACTTTGGTTGTAAAGTAGAGAATCAAGTGTAGAGAAATCAAGCTGGATCTGAGCTGGAAGCTTCCTTCCTACTGGCTACCTTTCATTGTGTCAGGAAGGTGCTATGTAGCCTGCTGGAGAGAAAATAGCTGGGGTAGTCATAGGCCCTAGAGGGGAACCCACCACTGTTGCTGTGCTAAATGGACATGGTGACAAATTGGCTTCTAAATATTTATGTTTATACACATAGATTAGGGCTGAAAAGCCTGTCAGAGAAGCTTCTCCCTACAGTGAGAAACAGTTAATGCAGAGACTCATAACTGGTCAAAGTGCTGAGAGTAAGTAACTGTTGAGTGTTTAGCCCTAAATGAGACATCTGTGTCACTTCCTCCAAGGCTCAGGGCACGTCTTGGAAGGAGAGCTGGAGGATGGGGAGGTGTGCTGTGAAACACCATCTTCTGGACATGCCATGGCACCCATGAACTCACAGCAGTGGTGGCCACCTGCACAAGACCTTCACAAGACTGTGAAGGAATGAATACATTTTATTTTATTTATTTATTTATTTATTGGTCTTTTTTGAGACAGGGTCTCCCAGTAGCCCCAGCTGGCCTGGAACTCACTATGTAGACCAGGCTGGCCTTGAACTCACAGAGATCGGCCTGCCTCTGCCTCACGAGTGCTGGGATTAAAGGCGTGCACCACCGCGCCTGGCTTAAAAGTAATCATAGGTGCTAGAAAAGATATTTATTTGCTTGTTTATTTTGTTTGTTTGTTTTGAGAAGGGTTTCACTATGTAGCCCAGGCTGACCTGGAGCTCTCTATGTAGACCAGGCTGGCCTCAAACTCACAGAGATCTGTCTGCCTCTGCCTCCCAAATGTTGGGATCAAAGGCATGAGCTGCCACACCTGGTCAGAGAAATATTCTTAAAATTATAGCTCAAATGATGTTACCTTCTTCCTTCCTCCTCAAAAAACTCTAGAACTGTGCCATCAGGCTTAAAGCAGATCTAATTCTGCTTTAAACAGCAGAAACATGGTCTGTCCCTGATCCTCCTCACTCCATTCATTTCCTGTCACTACTTCTGTCTCCTTTCTGATTCTCAAACATGCTAGCCAGGACCAGCCTCAGAGCCTTTGTGCTGCTAAAGGCTTGACCCCAGAATGGTGCTATGGGAGGTGGTGGAGCCTGTAGGAGGTAGGGCCTGTGGGAAATCAGTAGGTGACTAGGGTGCACCTGTGGAGGGATTATGGATCCCAGCTGCTTCCTCTCTTTTTTCGCTCCCTGGCTCATGAGCAGAATGACTTTGCTCTGCCACACACTATACCAGGATGCACTGCCTCACCGCAGGCCCAAAGTGGTAGGACCAATCCACCATGGACTGAAACCTCCAAAACTGTGAGCCAAAATCAGCTTGTTCTCTTTACAAGTTGCTTGTCTTGGGTATTTGTTGTAATGATACTCAGCTGACTGACACAAGGTTAGAACATGTACTTTGGAGGAAGCAGTGTCCTCTACCATGTGGTGTGGCCTGCAGCAAGCTCCTTCATGTTTCTGACCCCTGGGCTCATCTGTTGTGAGGTGCAAACAGAACTCTTTTGTGAAGGTGGAACATAGACCCATGAGAACCATTTGTGCTAACTATGGAAGTTTCCACATATTATCTACAATTGCCTTGCTATTTGCAAGGTATCTATAGAACGTATTCTCCAAATGAGGATGGAGTTAACCCAAGGGCACAGTAGAGGTTGACACCCACTACTGTCACTCATCTCATCGTCACAGACCTAAGACAGATGCTCATAGAAACTAATCCACCAATGAAAACAAAACAACAACAACAAAACAGAATCAAAGTCCTGCTGGGTGTGGTGGCGCACACCTTTAATCCTAGCACTCAGGAGGCAGAGGCAGAAGGATCTCTTGTGAGTTCAAGGCCAGCCTGGTCTACATAGCAAATTCCCGGCCAGCCCCACAGGAAGACCCTGTCTCACCTGTCTCAAAAAGACAAAAAAATAAAAAATAAAAGTCCTGGGCTCCTGGGCTCCTGGGCTGGGGTGGATCTCAGCGGTAAGCGCTTGTTTGATGCGCATAAGCCCTGGGTTCCATCCTTAGCACTGAACAAAGAATTCCTTTCTCATCTAAATTTCATGTTATATTAAATGAAAAAAAAATCAGACAATATGCCTATATTAACTCACCTTTAAATATTTTTTAAATTTATCTTTTCATTTTTATTTTATGTGTGTGTTTGGCCTGCATGTATGTAAGTGTATCACCACATGTGTGAGCCCTCAGAGGCCAGAAGAGGGCATCAGGTCCCCCTGGAACTGGAGTTAAAGAGTTGTTAGTTGTCATGTGGATGCTGGGAACTAAACCTGTGTCCTTTGGAAGAGCAGCTAGTGCTCTTAACTGCTGAGCCATCTCTCCAACCCTTCAATTCATTTTTGAAAAATATAAGCTGTGCCAGGCATGGTGGCATATGCCTATAATCCCAGCACTAGGGAGGCAGAAGCAGGAGAATCACTGAAAGTTTGAGGCCAGCCTGGCTATATAATGAGTTCCAGACTAACCAAGGTTACAGTTTGAAACCCTGTCTAAAAAACAGAAGTATGTGAGGACTAGGGAGCTGGCTCAGTGGGTAAGAATGCTTGCTGCCCAAGCATAAGGACTTGAGTTCAAATCCCCAGTGCACATGTAAAAAGCTGGCATGGTCACATGCATGCCTGTAACCCTACCTCTGCTAGCCCAGCCCCAGGTTCAGAGAGAGACACTTTCTCAAGAGAATAACGTGGGGAGTGATAGAGCAGGACACCTGACATCCTCCTCTGGTCTCTGCACAGTGGGTATGAGTTCATTGGTACATGTGACGGAGAAGCTTGGAGCATTGAGTTTTGGGCATGGCTGGATCCAGATGCTCAAATGATGCCTTTCGGAATCTCTTTGGCTCTGTAAAGTTCTATGTTTCTCTGTGCTGACCTGGCTGGGAGGTAGGCTCTTTTGTATGATACACACACACACACACACACGCGCGCACACACACAAAGCAAGATGGAAAGGAAAGAAAATACATTAATATACTCTCACATTCATAGGGGAAAGCTTGGAGGATTCACATTAAAGCAAAGTGTTTGGTGGGAAAATGCTGGTATTTTCTGGTTGTTTCCATGGTTTCTCTATGATAGTTGTCTGTATAATACCACACTTTTTGCAATCTGAAGCTGCCACCTTGGACCAGTAAGATGGCTCACAGGTAAAGGCACTTGCCAAGCCTGATGACCCAAGTTTGATCCCTGGAATCCACACAGTGGAAGAGAACAGACTAGTGCAAGTTGTCCTCTGACCTTCACAAACACACACACACACACACACACACACACACACACACGCACACACGACACTCACATGCACCCACACATACACGAAGTAAATGTAATAAAATATATTTTTCAGGTGGCATGCCTTTAATCCCAGGGCTCAGGAGGCAGAGGCAGGAAGATCTTTTGTTAGTTCAAGGCCAGCCTGGTCTACGTAGTGAGTCTCAGGCCAGCAGGGCTACATAGTGAGACCCTGTCTCAAAAAATAAAAGTACATGGACTGGAGAGGCAACTCAGGGGTTAAGAGCACTTGCTGTTCTTCCAGAGGACCCCGGTTCAATTTCCAGAACCCACATGGCGGCCCTGTCACCCTCTTCTGGCTTTGTGGGCACTATACGCACACCAGTAAACATACCAGTAACCAAACACACAGACACACACACACTAAAAGCCACCACCTACCCCAGCCTCCATCTGCTACTTGTGATCTCTTGTGAGGCCCCAGGTATCCTCTGCTGTTTTAAGAATTATCAAAGCTGAGGGCAGGGTATACCAGGGACCCCAGGGTGGGCCCTGTTCTCAGTCAGTACTCAAAGTTGAGGAAAGAGGGCAGAATGCTTTGTGACCTTAGGATGTGGCAAGCTCCTGAGAGGGTCCACATGGCTAAGAATGTGTTAAGCACATGTGTGGAACAGGTATACTGGGTGTGCTAGGACACAGGACAAAAATGAACCATCAACAGCTCATACTGGTGTAACAAATAGAGGAAGTTCATTGGTACATGTGACGGAGAAGCTTGGGGCATTGAGTTTTGGGCATGGCTGGATCCAGATGCTCAAATGATGCCTTTCAGAATCTCTTTGGCTCTGTAAGGTTCTATGTTTCTCTGTGCTGACCTGGCTGGGAGGTAGGCTCTTTTGTATGATGGCAAAATGACTCATCAGTGGCTCTGGGACTAACTCAGCAGCTCAGTTTTATGTTGCTAACAGACAGGGTTTTATGCTCCCAAGGGCTCCAGAACAGGTGCCAGGGGAGCCCCTGACTGGCTCTGTGCTTACTTCTAAAACACACATAGTGATGTTGACTGGTGGGTGGGCCCTGGGTCCTGGGTCTAGCTACCAAAGACACAATGGGTCAGCTCCACCAGATTCCTTGTCTGGACAGGGAAGAAGGGGTTGTCCTTCCAGACAGGGGTTATTGGCACAGGGAGGGACTGCCAGCAGAGTTCCTCTGCCTCCTGGCTTGGGAACTGTGCTCCTGGGCAAAGAAGTGCCCTTCAACCAGAGAGCTAGAGTCTCAGTGCAGGGGCCTGGGCTCTTCGCAGTAGAGGGAGCTCCTGCAAGGGGAGAGTCCTGTCTAGGGAGCAGAAGACTCAGTTCAAAGATCCATGGGTAAGAGTACTCATTGTCCAAACACATGAACCTGAGTTCAAATCTTCAGCACCCACAAAAAATGCCAGGTGTGGCTGTGCATACCTGTAACCCCACTGTATATGTGTGTGTATGTGTGTGAGGGGTATATGTGTGCAGAGACAGGCAATTTCAAGACCTTACCGGCCAGCCAGCCTATTGGAAACTGAGAGCTTCCAGTTCAGTGAGAGACCCTGCCTCAAAGGACTAAGGTGGAGAATGACAGAGGAAGATGCCCAAGGCCCTACTGGTGACTTCTCATGCATATGTGTGGATGCACTCACAAACCCACACACATAGCCGGGCTTGGTGGCTCACGCCTTTAGTCCCAGCACTTGGGAGGCAGAGGCAGGCAGATCTCTGTGAGTCCAAGGCCAGCCTGGGCTATAAAGTGAGGTCGAGGCTAGTCGGGCCTATAGGGAGACCCTGTCTCAAAAAGACCAAAACAAAAAAACAAAAACCCCCCTAAGAATCCCAAATACATGTACCACCCCCACCACACCCCCAATCCCCAAATTAAAGAAACAGTTGAAAAAGATCAGCAAGGGGCCAGAGGATGGAGGCCTGCAATCCCAGCAATGGGGTGAGGAGTGGAGTTAAGAGGAGTGCAAGTTCAAGATCATCCTGAGTTACAACCACGGCCTCTAACAGAAACACAAACCAAAACCCAGAGGGAGGAGCCACAGCCCAGTCAACCTTCTTTCCAGGCCTCAGTATCCCCATCGGTCAAAGGGGGTTGACGTGGCTGGGGACCATAGGCTTTAGAATTGTGCTGGGTGATTTTTGGATTAAATTATGGACACACAGCTGTCCCTCTTGGTCTGGGGATTTGGTTAGTGGATCTGGTCTGTGGTATGCTGGATGGGGGTAGGGGGGGAGTAACACTGGTTGTCCAGGAGGGACCTGGGAGCTGGTATTCAGAGGGGAGAGTGAAGGTTATTTCTGGAAGCCTGAGACAGGGGAGACACATGGGCGTGGGAGGTGTTGGGTACTTCGAGAGGAAACCTGAGCTGAGGCTGGAGCCCAGGAGCTGGGAAGCTGGGCCAGTGCTGAGGACAGACCAGATGGGGTTCTGGGGCAGGGTGAGAGAAGGCCTGGCAGCTGGGAGGCAGAGGGTGGGACTGGAATGTCTCTCCTCCCAGGCACCTGTCTTTAGGCTCCTGGACCTTTGGCCCCTATCCCATAAACGCTCCTGGAAGTAGCAGAGAAGCCATACTGTCCAGTGCCCACCAAGCACCTGAATTTTTAGTAGGGTGTTCCTCAGGAGCTGTTGCCAGCTTCCTGTCAGCAGCCACTCCTTCACAGCTTTCCAAGGCCAACTCTCAAGTCTCATGACTGAACTAGGCATGGCTGTTAGCCCCATTCTACAGGCTGGGACTTTGGGTTCAGAAAGGTGAAGTGACTGGTCCAAAGGCACATAGTTAATGAGTGATGGAGCCACGGTTAGCATCTGGTTGCCTGTGACCACTGGCAGGCCAAGCTCAGGAACAAGGAATGAGTAAGACCAAGTGTTAGTTATCCAGAGGTGGGAGGGGGTTCTGTTACTCTGAGGTGGAGGGTGGGAATCTGGGTCTTGAAGCGATGCAGTTTGGACTGGATGGAACGTGCTGGGAAGGGTTTTCTGAGGGAGGGAACAGCATGGGCAAAACTTCGACATTTAGAACCGATGGAGCAGCCTGCCAGGGGCCTGACAATGTTTTGTGAGATGTGAGGGGTGGGCGGAAGGTGAGGCTGCTGTGCTGCCAGTGTCCTGATGTCTAGAACTCCCAGGGTTTTTTTGAGACAGCTGAGGGACAACTGTCCTCTGCCACCCTCTGTGGTTACTTGGGTTGAGTTTGGAGGGGACACAGGCCTAGCAGCCCAGGATTTCAGAGGCAGGACTAGAGGACCCAGGGGCAGGAAGCCTTGTTCCTCTCAGACCTACACTGAGGGTCCAGCAGCAGCCTGGGTGGCTGCGGGTGGACAGGAAGCCTGCCATTCCTCTGTGCTGGAGAATGACTTCTGTGTACACCATAACAAAAAGGCTTTTCTGCCAAGTGGAGGGGGAGGAAGCAGCCAAGCCGGCTGGGTCCAGCCTAGGCCTGAAAGGAAGCTCTGTCCCAGGCCCTGGGGTCTTGGATGCATGGGATGGAGAGGGGTAGCGAAGGGGTGTGCTCCCAGTCCCTGTCCCATTCTTCAGCAGCACCAGGTGGGAGGAGGCGAATGCCTTCCAAATTGGTCTGCCTGGGTCTGATCCCAGCGTGGTGACTTCCTAGCTATGTGGTCTTGGCCAAATCACTTCTGAGTCCTATCCTCTCAGTAAAATGTGACTGGGGAGCCTGCTGGTTACTGGGGGCCATAATCTCACTTAGCATATGCCAATGGCTGCCTGCCACACTCTTCTTTCCTTCCACTGCAGCCTTGTCAGGGCTAACTAAGCCTGGGGTGTTTGAGACTGCAGCTCCCTGCTACAGGAGGAGGAGGCTGGAAACACCTGCCCCCCCGGGGGGGGGATTATGTTGATTTACATATCTGCTTATCTTTACTGCCTTATTTATTTTTTCACCTGGAAATTAGTGAAATGTGAAGGAGAAAAAAAGACGGCAGGGGAAGAGGGATGGGGTCAGGAGCCCCTGGTTTCTTGGGCTGTAGCAGAGTAGGGGTGGGCGGCTCATAGACAGTTTCCCCAATGAGCCGAGGAGAGCAGGGCCTCTATTGTCTCTGGGTTTCATGCTGCCTTCCACTCAGTGCTCAGTGGCATCTGGTCACCCCACAACCACAGGCAGAGGGTGGGGGCCCAGGCTGGGACTTCTGCGCACAAGAGCCAAGAAGACAGTGCCTCCCTAGGTCCTCATACCACACTGGAGGCCGATGTGATGGGGGGCGGTCATGGCTGCTTCAAGATAAGCCAGACACTCTGGGCCTGGAGGCCAGCCCTTCCTACTCTCCTCAGCCCATTCCTACACAAAGAGAGGAAGGGGTGGGACTGGGGAGGGTGCTGAGCAACTCTGCTGAGGCTGTGGAGGCCTAGCCTGCTCAGTGTTGGGGGAGGACTCTGACTTGGCCTAGGACTGAGCATGGATGTGGGATTTCGGGTAGACATGGCTCACCAGCCACACCTAGGCCCGCAGAACAGCATCCTCTCAGTCTTTTCGATCTTGGGGCACCAGCCTGTGGTGGGGTTTTCTGCCTTTGAAAAAACAAGGTGGCAGGACCTGTGTGCCTCTCCTAGATGAGGAGAGACATGGGTAGCTGGGCTGTCCTTGCTCATCATCACCAAATAATAAACTGAGTTCTCCTCAGCCTCAGCCAAGCTGGCCTCCTGCTGTTCCCATACTCCTCTAAATCCTGGCCCTCCTGGGCTCCATTCCAAAGGCCCCTCTGAACTGGGAGCAAGGTTTCTTCAGCATCCCAGCTTGGACTCCACCCCAGCCAAACAGGCCCAGCTTCAAGGTAGTTCAGACTTTCAAACACAACTACACTTGCCGGCTGTACATTTAATCAGTGCAGATTATTTACAGAACTCAATGGATGGGGATGGACATCACCCCCCCCAACCCCTC
This sequence comes from Nannospalax galili, assembly GCF_000622305.1. Lineage (NCBI taxonomy): Eukaryota > Metazoa > Chordata > Mammalia > Rodentia > Spalacidae > Nannospalax > Nannospalax galili. The sequence continues at coordinate 262,248 of NW_008340047.1, forward strand.
ACTGGCTCTCTGGTTCTGTAGAGGTTGGTGCCTAAGGGGTGCTGCTGGACTACCTCCCCATCAGTGCCAAGTAATGAGAATCTACCACTGGAGGGGAGAGGTGATGATCCAGGGGATCCTGGGAGGTGGCTCTCCGCTGCTCAGGGCTTTGGGGAGACAGGGGACACAGCCGGCTATACAGTACCATTTCCCGCAGCAGCCTCTTGCAGACGCTAGTAAGAAGAGGAAGGGAGCCACACCACCACCCCTATGACAGACCTCCCATGCCACAGTGGGCTCCTTGGTGGCGGGGGTGTTCCATAGCCTGTGAGGTGAGCTGCTGGCCTGTCCCTAGTTGTGTCTTGTGGGGAGACAAGGACCTGGAGGGGAGGAAGTCCACGAGCTTGGTGTGAAGCACTGTGGGCCTCCATACCACCGTGTAGTGTCTGGGAACCTTTATTGCCCGATCCTGGGTACCCTGTCTCACCAAGGGGCTGGGACAAGGGCAGCAGAAGCTTGAGGCTTGGGGACTGTTGAGCCCCCAAGGCCCATGGGGTGGGGGTGAGAGAGAATGTGGGGAGGCCCAGGGAAGGAGAGGCAGTCACAGCTGAGAAGAGGAAGATCTGGCAGGTACCAGGTCAGTGCTAGTGTTGGGAGGGGGGCTCAACAGGCTCCCTTTGGTCCTTGGTGAGGCAGGTTCAGGGCCTTTCCCAGCAGGAAAGGAGCAGTGGGCCCAGGGGAGTGTGGGAGCTGCTTGCTAGCCAAGAATAGGGCAGGGAGTACAGTTCAGGCTGCTGGGCTCTCAGAAGAGGCCTGGGAAGGAACCAAGCCTCAAGGCAACTCGGGGTGGCCCCCAGGACATACTCTCTTCCTAAGGCAGATTCAGAAGGATGGAGCCCTAGCTGGGCCCCTTCAAGGCAAACACAGCCATGATTATGGCTCCAGGCCCCAGGCTTGGGGAGGGCCAGAGCTGGAAGAAGCTCCCTGGACCTGTCACTTTTCCAGGTGAGCCTCTGTCCCTCAGTCCTCTGTCTGAGGCTGAGCCAAAGGCAAGTCCCTGTGTGGAACAGTATGTTTTGAGAACCCTAGGCACCCAGCACCCAGCCCTGGGCAGGAAAGCAGAAACAAATGCTGAGAGAGGGTACTAAAGAAGAGATACCTGGGCATAAATAGAGGAGGGCAGGGCTTACTGGGGATGCGGGTGGCCAGGAGGGATCCACTGGGCTAAGGGAGCATCTGGGAATCAGGTGTCCCCATGCCCGGAGCACCAGGTGCTGCAAAGGGTCAGTGGTCACACCCACTCCTGCAGCGAGCGCTTGCAGTAGAGCAGCATGCGGGGTGCACCCTTGCGCTGCATATGCACCAAGGCGAAGGCCAGGCCCAGGATGCAGAGGAGAAGCAGCAGGGGTACCAGTACCACCACCACATTCACTGTCCGCACCACCTCCTCCATCTGCACTACCACTCGGTTGCCCCCGTCCTTGTCGCCATCCTCGTCTGCCCCACCACCCACATCGCCTTCCCTGCTGTCGCCGTCCACCTCAGGCTCTGTATCTCCATTGGGGTTGAAGGGTGGACGGGCCACATCGGGCCATCGTGGTCCGGGCTCCACATGTTCCTGGCATCCCATGAAGTCCCGTAGGATGGACTTTGGGTAGCCAGGTTCCATCCGCAGGCGCTCGTTGTTGAATTTCCAGTATTTGGTGCCCTTGTAGAAGTAGGTGTAGGCTGCAGAGGCAAGCAGGCCACAGTGGCTTTAGGTTGGGCACCACCTGGGAGACAAAGACCCTTGGGGAAAACTAGGAGCCCCCACCTTCAAGATACCCTCTTTGGGGCTGGGGAATGTATGCCCCCAGTGGTAGAGCACTTGCCAGGTATGTGAATGTGTGAATGGTCCTGGGTTCTCCCAGCACCAAAACAAGCCAGAAAATAAAACAACAAAAAAACTTTCCTACTTGTTCCCCTGAGCATTTTCAAATCTGCTGCCAGATTGTGGCTTGGTGGGTTTGGATCCTGGACTTCCTGGCCAGGCTGTCAGGGCATAGAATAGGCCCGCAGCCCACCAGAGTAGGGACTGCTGGTCTGACAGGGAACCCTGCTGTCCTATGCCAGAACTGGCCTAAGCACAGTGATCTGAATGGGGACATGCCCACACTCAAAGCCATGTGACTGGGTTGTGCACTGGCAAAGCTCAGGGTGTCCTCTAGGCCTAGCATCCCATCAGAGAACACAGTAACAAAGGCCCTGATGGAGAAATAAAAGAGCCACAATTCCTGTCTCTCAATTACAATGACAGAAACCAGGCATTTCTCCCAAAAGCATGAATACCACCCTGAGAGGACCCTGACTCCAACACCCGGAGCTAAGCCCATTGCCCCAAGGACCAGGGTTCCCAGGGGTTGCTGGACTCTGAGAGCAATAGGGCAGGTCCAAGCTCTAGCTCTGGACACAGATAGGCCAGGTTAGCACCTAGACTGAAGCTTCTCCCATTGTGGGGTTGGAGATCCTTCCTCCCTCCATTGCAAGAGGACAGCCATGGTGCAGAGGGTTGCAGGATGACATTCTGGAGAATCTCCCAGGCTGGAACATGGCAGCTGGGTTCCCCTTACTTGTCACCACAATGCCATGGAACCTTGGGCAAACCCTGGCCCCTGCGTGTATAGCAGAGGGTGTAGCAAGTGCTGGGTCCTCTGGGAGGGGCTGGCTTGGTACCTGCATCATTGCTCAGGAAGGCCCCTTTAGGGGAGGTGGGGATCCCCTGCCAGACACTGATGGGCTTGGGGTAGCCAGGGTCTCCATGCTGTGTCTCCTCATTGAAGCGCCAGTACCTGTGACCAGAAACAGCAGGCTATGGACCTGGAAACCCTGCTTGGGCCTGGGCCCTAACCCCCACCCCCCTGAAGGCAGCAGGCTCTTTCTGGGTAGGCCTGAATACAAGGGGGCCTGGTTAGAGCCTTCTCCCTTTAGGGTATGGGGCATACTGCTCACCTGTCTGCTTGGAAGAAGAAGGTGTGACCCGTGGGCTCCCACCAGATGGCTGTATCAATGCGGTCATATGGGATGTCTGTGCCATAGCTGCTCAGTGGCCGTGGGTAGCCAGGCTCTAGGTTGGCTTCTCGGAAGAGCCAGTGGCGGTCACCTGCAGGATGCTGTGTGAGGATGGGCTGGTGCTGGCATGGGAAATACTCTATTCACACGCACTGCTGCCCATTCCCATACATGATACACAATATCACACACACTGAGGACATCCACAGTCTCATCTGTGCCTATACTCTGGACACTTCATGGATACCCGCGTGGAAGCTCAAACCTGTAGAGCTAGAGATACGGCTGATCTATCAGGGATGCTGACCCCCAAGGCCTTTCCTCTGCAGACAGACTGTAGAGGTCTTGCCCAAGTGGACTTAGGAACTTGTTCTTAAGAGGCCAGCCTGCTTTTATGAGGACCTATTCTCAGGAGAGCAAGAAGCAAGGGTGGGGACGAGTTGGATTTTTGGGTTGCAGGAGATGGACAAAGAATCATCCCTAATCCAAGTAGTCTCTGGCTTCTAGGGTCTAGGCCTGCCTAATCTCTCTGCCCGTCTATCTCCCCACCATGTCTTGCTGCCAGGTGGATGCAGTACCCCCAGGTACCCCTTTTTAGAAACGATCCCACCATAGGGATTAGAAAGGCAAGACTCCTGCCCAACACTGTTCAGGACAGCAACAGGGCATGAAGACTGCCTGGCCCCTCTAACACTCACCCTGGCTCACCTTTGAAAAAGACAAAACGCCCATCCTGGCGCTCATAGGCAGCACTGATGTCCCCTGGCAGACCACGCCAGAAGTGGCCAATTGGCATGGGATAGTTGTCCAGGACACGGTTGTGCCGGACTCGCCAGAACCAGCGGCCCTGGAGGGGGAGGGGAGTGGGTGTGGGTGGGCAGCATGAGCAAGGTAGCTTGATTGGGGGTGGAGGGGAGTGCTGTGCTCATTACTGCCCTTCCCAGATCAGGGAGGATCAATTAGGGAGGCCACTGAGGCTCTGAGGAGCCAGGTAGTACCTGGAGAGCCACAGCAACCCCCAGGAAGGAGCTCTGAGCTGAGGAACAGCACCTGTGTTTGCTATGTGACCCTTAGCAAGTCCCTTATTCTCCTGGGATTGTTTCTTCTTGGTCTAGGATCTGGTAGGCACCCGGGGGCTGTTCAGCAAGGGAGGGGCAGGGCAAGGATCTGGGTTGGTTGAGGGGAAGCACTGAAGGGCAGGGACAGACCTTGAACACAAACATCTCTCCACGAAGCACTGCCACCGTGTCGAAGTTGCCATCACAGATGTTGGGGCCATACTGGTCAGGTCTCTCTGTGGCTCGGGGTTGGGGTGGGGGCCCTGGCTTCGGGGGTCTCTCTGGCTTCCCACCTGGGTGTGGTGGCTGAGGAGGCCGAGGGGGCCGGTGGTCTGGCCGGCCTGGCCTCCGGGGTGTCACAGTGGGAAGAGGCCGGGTGGGCTGCGGATAACCATCTGGGGTGCCTACAGAGGCAGGGAACAGAAAGTGAGAGAACAACCCCAGAACCCAGCCTAGATGCCAGGTTCTCCTATATAGAACACTGGAGTCCTGGGGCCCTGGCTTGGATAGACCTGGGCCTCAGCAGGCCTCCCTCCAAGTATAGGTCCTGTCTGTCCATAGCAGACCCCTCCCATATCCCATCATCATCCTTGGGGGGGCCTTGAACATCCCCTTCCTTGACCTCTCTGTTGGGGTGGGAGGCTGCCTGTCTTTACTTCCCCAGAGGACATTCCCTTCACATGCTGGCCTGCTGTGGGGGGACTAGGATGGAAGGCACCTGCAGAGGCAGGAGCATGGCTCTGGGCCTGGCTTTGGTACTTGAATTCTGCCCATCATGTCTCATTACTGAGTTGCTGGGGATGCAGTGAGGCACACCTGTCAAAGATCCACCTAAGGAGGGTTCAGCTGTGGACAGAGGCATAGGCTCTGATGGGCAGAGCTGGCCCTCAGGAGGCCTGGACACTGTGGACTTTCTAAGTGGGGTCTGGGTGGGGCAAGCAGTCTCAAAGGTACTAGGAAGACTGAAGAGAGATGAGGACAGACTCAGGTTGTGGGTCTTGGGGACCCTGGGACATCCTTAGTGTAGTAAGAATATTGCTGAGGCTAAGAGGGAAGGCGGGGGGCAGAGGGTCACCTGCATCCCCTTGCAGCCCCAACCCACAGTGTGGCCTCTGGACAAGAGTAATCAGGCCTCAGTTTCCTTGTTTACAGGACGGGGGGACAGGGCAGTGCCTGTCTCATAGGGCCAGCTGGTCCACCTACTCACCATACAGCAGCTGAATGCCCTGGAGGTCATCCTCGGGCAGCTGGAAGTTGTCAGTGTCCATCCACTGGTAGAATGGAGCCATGATGGCACTGGGGTTGCTTGAGTGCTCCAGCCCCAGCGCATGGCCTAGTTCATGCACTGCCACCAGGAAGAGGTTGATTCCTGTAGTGGGGGGCAGGCACAGTCACTCTGGCTTGTCCCAGCCTACCCTTGCTTCTCTCTTGGACAGAGCTGAGCTGCTCTGACTTCTGGCCTCTTCCCCATCTGAGAACTGAGCCCAACGTACCCTTCTCTGCCCGCCTTTCCTTGGTGGGACAACAGACTGAAGTCAAATGCAGGGCCCCAGAGACCTCAGCAGGGGAGTTCTCTCCTCCTGAGCCTGCAGCTGCTGAGCTGAAGGGGCCTGTCTAGCTCCTTGGAGCCCTGCCTGCCCTGCCCCCATCCCAGTCAGCTGTCCTCACCATGCAGGTCAGTGCTGGAGAAGGTCCAGGGCTCATCTGCGTCGAAATGAGTGTCCCCACCCAGACCAGGGCCGGGGAAATAAGCATGGGCCAGAAAGCCACCGGTGCCATCAAACGGCGAGCTGTCGCCATGGAAGCCAGAGGCAAAGAGTACCATGATGTCAGCCTCCTTTTGCCGACGCAGCCGTATGTCATCATAGGGAATCTCCTGGAAGACCAGGGGCGTGACCTGCTCCCACACACGGAAGGCTCTGCGCACCACCTCCATTGAGTTGTACCAGCCCAGCTTCTCTGTGTAGTTCTGGATACTGCAGGTGGGCAGGGAGATGAGAGTGGCCCTTCTCAAGAACTGCACAGAAAGCTTCCACTCTACCCATGGTTAGTTGACTTTGGTAAGAGCTTGAATTGTCAAACCCAGTAGTTCATTAAAATATCACAAAGTACATTTTCATGGTGGAAGATAAGCAGGTTTTAATCAAGACAGTAGAGAGCTGCACACAGTGGTGCATGCCTGTAATCCCACCTCTTGGGAGATGGAGGCAGGAGAATTGGGAATTCAAGGTTAGTCTTAGCTACACCACAAGCTTGAGCCCATTCTGGGTGCAATATGAGACCTGGACCACAAAAGGCAGTTAAGACAGCAAGTAAATGAAAGCAGAGGTGTTTTGTGGCTATGGGATGCAGGTAGCTGAGATCTGGGAAACATGCCAAGCCACTCTGAATGTTGACCCCAGGGCCAGGCAGACCCTAACTTTATCTGTGTGATCTTGGACAAGTGAGAGACAGTTTCAATTTCTTCATTTGAAACATAGCAGGGGAAAGGGCAGTACTTTCTTCATGTGATTGTTATGAAGATTAAGTAAAATACTACATAAAAATGTGCAGCCTAGAGCCTGCATATGATGAAGCACATAGAAGCTCACACCCTACATGTGGGTCAGACTGAGCTGCTGGCACAGACCGACTTTGTGGATCATGAATTCACCCTTTGGAACTTGAGGCCTGAATGACATCAGATGCTCTTTCTCAGCTGAAGCTTAGGGTGAGGTTGTGGCTGGCCTGGAACAAGAAGGGAGCCCTTGGGGACTGCCATGTCACAGGAGGCACACTTGCCTCAGGAGCTTAATTTAAGCTCAAGGACTCCACAGATAGGAAGGAGTATCTGAAGCAGGGGTTTTGCACAAAATGTGCTGTCTGGTACTTGATAGACACCTGGACCCCCACATCTGCTGACTGTACTGACACAGGAGCCCATGTGTCTATAAGAGGCCAGCCCGACCCTTTACCAGCTGCAGTCAGGGGAGGGCAGATCAAAAGCGTGAAGGGCCTGGTTTCTCTGGAGAGAGGCTGCCTAGACTGTGGGCTGGGCTCATTAGCAACACTGTCAGGACAGACCTCTTGTGGTGGGTTTCTGGGAATGGAAGTCTGAGTCCCCTTGGGAGCAGTAGGACAGTTCCCTGTGTTTTCTGGACCCCTACCTGAAGGTCAAGTGGTGGTTGTTCCACTTCCTCCCTGTCAGGGCGTAGCGCTTCCGTCTCCGCAGGTTGGCTTTCACTCGCACCCCAAACTGATCTGGTACTCCACAGCGAGGCCGCTTCATCCACCTGGGCCACAGATGTAGAGGGGTCAATTCTGAGACATCTCTTCCAGGTAGCCACCTCTTATCTCCCAGCTTTCCTTTGTAGGGATGGGATGGGGACAGGGAGACTCTCTGTGTGGTTTCTAGTAGGTAAAGAGATCCTGTTCTAGAAGACTAAGTGCTCAGCAGTGGCTCAAAAAGGTGTGTTCCCTCTCGAGAGTGTCACCAATTATGGGAGGGGTGCTCTTGGGGCTTGTCCTGGGTATGTCATGCTCTGCTTCTCAAGGATGTCTGAAGGTCCTGTCACCTCTGTTAGAGTAGAGCAAGGCCTGGCTAGGCTGTCCCAACCAGGGATTCTGTACTGCATCTCCCGATTCCCATGCCTGTAACAGGCATTACTAATTGAGCACTATGTTCTCCACAAGCCTGGATTCCACCTGCTTCCTCTTTCTTAACATAAGGCTTCAGGCAGCCACAACAAACAATAAGAATTGGCATGAGGACCAAATCATTTGCCATCCTTTATTCAGGCTACTCTCTACTGGAAATTCCACATGCCACATGCCAAAGGCTCCTCAGAGCAGGCCTGCAACAGGCAAGTGGTCTATGGGGTCAGGAAGCGGTCACACAGAGGGACTCACGCCTTGGTCTCTTCATCGAGCACACCCGTGACTGGGATCCCATAGAAGCGCTGCATCTCAGATAGGGCCGAGGCCAGGATCTGGGCAGAGCGCATGGTGGACATGTGGCGACTAGGTTGGGGGAGGTATCCATAGAGGCGCAGCCAGTTCTGCAGAGAAGCCAGATCAGGTCTCAGTTGTCTGCTCAGAAACCACCAAGACCTCCCAACTCAAAGGAAAATCTAGTCTTTTTAGCCTCTTACAGCAGGCCCCACCTCAGCACTCTGACCTCACCCCCTCCACCATCCACCAGCCTCAGGGCCTTTGCACTTCCCTCCTTCTGCCTGGTGTTGGGCCTGTACCTGGCAGGCTCTTCCCTGGCCCTCCAGGGTGGGTCCCTTCTGCTCCAGACAAACTGCTGGGGACCTTCAAGTGCTTAGACTCTCTCTCCCTCTCTCTCTCTCTCTTTTTTTTTTTTTTTTTTTTTGGTCTTTTTGAGACAGGGTCTCCCTGTAGCCCCAGCTGGCCTGGAACTCACTATGTAGACCAGGCTGGCCTCAAACTCACAGAGATCCGCCTGCCTCTGCCTCTGCCTCCCAAGTGCTGGGATTAAAGGTGTGCGCCACCATGCCAGGCTTAGACTCTCTCTTTTTAAGAATTAAGTTTTATTTATTTATTTATTTATTTATTTATTTATTTATTTATTTATGTGTCTGTATGCTCATGTATGTGTAGGTGCCAGCAGATGCCAGAAGAGGCCATTGGATGCCTTGAAGCTGGAGTTACAGGTGATGGTAAGTCACCTGATGTGGCTGCTGGGAACCAAACTCTGGTCCTCTACAAGAGCAGCAAGTGCTCTAAGCCACTGAACAATCTCCTCAGCCCCTTTCTTTCCATTTATTTATTCATTCACTCATTCATTCATTTATTTGAGACAGGGTTTCCCTGTAGCCCCAGTTGGCCTGGAACTCACTATGTAGACCAGGATGGCCTCAATCCCACTGAAATCCACCTGCCTCTGCCTGCTGAGTACTGGGATTAAAGATATGTGCTACCATGCCTGGCATTATTTTTATTTTTTAAATTATGTCTATGTGTGGGTATGTGCATGTATGACTACAGATACCCATGGAGGCCAGAAAAGGTTGATGGATCCCCTGGAGTTAAGGTATCTGTGAACCACCTAAACATGGGTACTGGGGACTGAACAGAACACAGGTCCTCTGAAAGAGCAGTATACACTCTTAACCATTGTGCCATCTCTCCAGTCCTAGTTTTCAAATAATATTTAAAATTTTTTCTTTTGAAAATTTCATATATTAAATACAGTGTATTTTGGCCATTTCCATCCATCCTTACCTCCCTCCAACTTCCCCTGGTGCCCCCCTATTCTGTCTCACACCCAGCTTCAAGTCCTCCATTTTTTGTTGTTATTTATAACCCCCTGAATCTAATTAGTTCTGCCCATATGTGCATGGGTATGGGGCCATCCACTGAGGCCCAGGCAACCTATTTGTAGCTATGTCCCCAAAGGAGCATAGTCCCTGGTACATACTGGGTGTGTCCATCTGTTTCCAGGAAAATGCTATCCATTCATCTACCCTCCCATCATTCACTCTGCCAGATATGTCAGTTGGGGGCTGCATGGAACACTGAGTGTCCCTCCATCTAGAGCTTCCAGTCTCCATGAGAGAGAAGGGTTTCATAGTGGCCAAGTCTGTGAGTATATAAGATACCTGCAGCAGCAACGCTGAGTATATCTGAGGAATGCTAAGAAAGGGGATTCAGCCTAGCCTGCTTCTAGGCTACCATGTAGGAGGTGAGGGCAGAGGCCAGGGGAGCTGGGGGACTTGGCCATATGAAGCATGTCCTTCTCACTGTTCCTTGCCCACCTGGAACACCTACTCTCTGGGTAGCTCTGGAAGTGGGGCTATACATTGAGAGACCCTTGAGGCAAGACAGCTGGACATGGTAGTTGCTCTGGGCTGACACTCACTCACCTGTCAGCTGGCCAGGCTACATATCCACCTGTTACCAATGTCTCATCTAAATCTCATTGCTCCCCCCAGCCCAAGGCAGCAGTGTCCAAGCTTGATGGGCAGGGAACTGCTGAGCCAAGTCCCAGCCTGGCTGTCTGTACAGTCACCACTCAGGGGCCTCAGGGTCTGGGAAGCAGGCAGAGCAGTGAGACAGAGGCCTGGAGCTGAGAATAAGTGCTCAGCTCTGCAGACAGAGCTGGGCCAAACCTGGCCTGGGCATCTTGGAGGTGAGGGTCTCAGCCTGTTCTCAAATCAAGAGGCTGATTTAGGGCCTGCATCTATGTAGCTCAACTATGCAGCTCTACAAGGATCAAGTGTGATAGGGTCATGCTAATGCTATGGATGATAGAGATCAGAAACCCTGGCTAGTCACCTTCTGATTCTGCCAACAGGGCTGAGGGGTCCAGGTTTCTGATGAGACTAGTCAGGTACCAGCAGGACCAGGGCACAGGGCAGCTGGGGGAGGCAGCAACCCCATGGTCCATGGCCCCTTACTGACTCTTATCACCCCTCTGACTCAGGTAGTAATACCACAATGGCCCTGTTCTTCCCAAGCACTGGTACCTCCTGGGAAATACCTGTGGCTGGTCCACTCCCCAATGGACAGAGTTTTCCTGAAGCTGTATGTTTGAAAGCCCCATGGGTGGGAGTGGGTTGGGGGAGGCAAGGTCACAAGGTTCTAATGTCAAAAGACATCCAGCTGGTTGGGGAGTGGGGGTAGGGTGGCTGCTGACAGATGAGGGCACCTTCTCATCACCTATTTGCATAAGGTAAAAATATCTCGGCAGTGCAAGCAATCACAGCCACTGAGGGGCTGATTAGCCTGTCTGCAGAGCCCTAAGAGGGAACAGGGGATGGGGGGTGGTGTTCCAGGGCAGGGAGGGGAGGGAGCTGTCCTGTTTGCAGCAAAGAGCTCCAGAAATCTGGCAGAAGGGCCCCTTCATCACATAACCAACTCAAGGTCTGTCAGGCAAGTCCCAAGGGAGCCTGGTGGTCCTCCTTTACACAAACCAGTGCCTTCTTTCAAGTTCCCAAGAAGCTTCCATCTCCCTATCAGCCAAGCCTCCAAACCTCAGCCTCCAGGGAACAAATGCCTCACAGTCACTGGGGTAAAGATGAGGGCTCAGTGGTACCCCTTGGGCAAGGGCTGTTGAGCAGAACCTCAGCCTTGGCATGGGAAGCTGAGCCTCTGAGGATTCAAAAAGCTGATGGATTGCTTGCCTTTAGCAAACACATGGTCAGAGTGGCTCAAGTGTCAATAAATCTGCCATATAACAGCAGACATCACCTTAGGGCTATGGGCTTCTTCCCTTCCCAGTGTCAGAAGTAAGTATCCCATCACCTAGGACAGAGTGTGACAAGCTCCAAGAGGCTGGCTATGCTAGTGGGAAGAAAGCTTAGGCACGGTGCTCAGGCTCCTGAGGGCTGTGGTGAAGCACCCACTGCTCCTGCTGGTGGTGTCTGTCCCTTATACAAGGTCACTTATACAGCTCTTTGTCACCTAGAGTTTCACAGGAAGGGTGAGCCAAGCAGGTAAAGCTGTGCTGCTCAGGTAGGGAAACTGAGGCACAGATAGGTCAAGGGGAATAAGAAAAAGGGAAGAATCTGATTCAGGGCCTACTTCTCTTTCCATGAGGGTCATTGTCCAATAAAAGGGTAGGAGGGCTGTAGGCCATGAGGCCCCTCCCACCTGCAGCCCAGGGTGGGGGGTGCTCCCAAGAACCCAGAGCCATGGATAGCCTAGTCATTGCTTTGAGCTTCAGCATCCATCCTGGAAGTATTTATTGATGTTGAAGGTGAGTGGCTAACCCCAGGTGAGAAGACAAGGGATAGCAAGTCATAAGAGAAATTCCTGATCCTTAAGGCTATGAACATCACACCAGAGAATCCACTGTGAGATATTTAATGCTCATTGCCACTCCTGAAAGGTAAATAGGCATCCATTCCCATCTTCCTGAGAACAAGGTTCAGAGAGAGTGAATTGCCTACCTAGAGTCACACAGCTGATTGGGTCAGACCTGGATGCAGGACATTTCTAAAGAGCTACTAGTTCCTTTGCCTAAGGTGGAGGAACACTGAGCTCTGGCCCTTCTCAGGAACCGTGCCCAGCACAGCACTGGAGTAGGGCACCTAATCCTCCCCACACCCAACATCTCTGGCTGGGTCTGGGCACTGAGCCAGGCCTCCCTCCCCCAGGCCTGCTCAGGCAGTATGGAGGGATGCATGCTGGCTGGGAGGGCTAGTCTGGGAAGAAGCCGCCAGATCAATACAGTGCCTAGAGCGACCATGGGGGAGGGGTCAGTGCCATTGTTGTCACCACTGCCAGCACTTATACTCAAACCAAAGGACTGGCCAGCAGCACAGCAGCCCCTCCCCCGGGGCCCTTATCAAGTCCCAGGCGATAAGAACAGTCTCCTGGCTCAGCTTTGCCTTTCTCTCCAGCTCCCGCTGCAATGTGAGCAGCCCCCAGGCACATTTGCCCAGCCAGGTACAAAGGGAAGCTTGTTACGGCCACCAATGATGGATCAACCCTGAGACCTCCAATGGTTCTGTGAGGTCCTCACCAATGGTCTCCTCTACCCCACACTCCAGCCACTGAGGGATCTTGGGAACAAGCCAGTGCCCTGCCTGCTGGCTTTGCCATGCCTGGGGAAGAAGCAGGTGCGAATGGAGTTAATTTGAGGACAGTCTAAACCCCTGCAAGAGGCAGGGTCTGCTCTCTACCAGCGAGATACATCCTCGCTCAAATGGGGGATGGGGGGGACGAAGGGGCGCATGGGGGAGGGGAC
>NW_008340047.1:275127-294758 GCF_000622305.1 Nannospalax galili
GGACACAGGGGGAGGGGGGAGACTTCCAAAGCCTTCCAAAGCCCAGCCATCTACCTGAGGTCAAGGACTCCTTCCACCCTGCACCCCTGCGGAGAGATGGGGTATTCACAGCTTCCCTAGGCAGCTCACTCCATCTGGGGCAGCAAGGACTCTTAGAAAGCTCCCCACAGGGCTGAAGAGAAACCAGATGCCTTGTGGTGACATCTCTGCCCCTGGCTATGGCTGCTTGTCCATATCACAGGCCTCTCAGAAACTGAAGAGGGCTAAGAATGAGGAGCCTCAGTTCCCTCCTCTGGAAAATGGGGTCATGCAGGACAGGGCAAAGAGCACAAATAACTAGACCCAAGGCTAGTAAGGAAAGGGGACTGTCTAGACCACCCAGCTCTTGGTGGCTTGCTTAGATACCTGCAAGGGTAGCACAGTCTATTTAAAGAGTTCTAAGACACATGCTTATTTGGGGCCTAGATCTACTTCTCACTATGTGTTTTTGTTGCAGTTGCTTTTTGACAGGGATCTCCATAGGATCCTCCTGCCTTTCCCTCCCCACTCCTGGGATTATTGGCATGTACCACCATGAGGCTTTCCCCTGCTTAAAGATCTATTCTATTTTTAATTATGTGTGTATGAAGGGTGGGGGGTATATGGGGAGCTGGGAACAAACTCAGGTCCTCTACAAAAGCAGTATGCACACTTAACCACTGAGCTACCTCTCCATCTCTTCAGCTCCAAGCTTCAGCTCCCCTATCCCCACCCTAAGCATTGGGGATTGACTGCAGAGCCTGGAACATGCTAGGGGAGTGCTCTCCGCCTCTGAACGCTAGCTGCCGCCTTCTTTTTACTTTTTATTTTGAAACAAGAATTTCACTATGTTGCTCAGGCTGACCTTGAATTCGCTCTGTAGCCCAGGCAGGCCTTGAACTTAGAATCTTCCTGCCTCAGCCTCAGGAGTAGCTGAGATTATGGGACAGTATCACCAGGGCCCTGGCTCCTCTATGGCTCTTAAGGAGAGCTGTGGGTGATGGTAGGGACTCTAGGTGGTTGGGGGACTTCCAGCCAGGGAAGCAGGAAGGAGGTGGCTGCCCAACCCACCCCCACAGGCTTTAGCCAGAAGGAAAAACAAATGGGTCCTTTGGCCTGTGGGCGGGGAGGGGTGGGGCGGAAGGGGCTTTTGTTTGCCAGGAGTTTCGATGTTGGCTTGAGATCAGGTCTCAGGTCTCACCTGGACCTTTCCCTGTAGGTGACAGTTCCTAGGTGGGGCTGCCCAAGGTAGGGCCTAGGTGGTAGAGGTGGGTGGGGATGAGGGCAGCTTTGGCTGAACACCTGAAACAGTCTTCCTATCTGGCTCAGTCCCAGCTGAAGGTGGAAGCTGGCAGGATGCCACTTTGGGCTTTGACCTTTGATCCAACCTGACCTTAAACTAATGTGAGGCTCTAAGCCAGAAGGATCCAAATTCAAACTCTAGCTTTGCAGTCTGGCTGTGAAACCTGACGTACTTTATCTCAACTAGAGGGATTAGTTTCCTCCCCCACACACTAAGAGTTAAAAGGAAGAAATATGAAAATGCTTCTAGAATGTTCCAGGACAGAATTCTAGGCTGAGGTGCTGAAATAACCTCTGGACCTCGTGGCCCACTCTACATAGCATTTACAGCATTGCCTATAAACAGATAAATTTCCCAGTAACTCCAAGTGGACACTATGGCTATTCTCATTTTATAGGCAGGAAAACAGGCTCAGACAGGTTCAATGACTTGCTAACAGCAAATGCCACTTTGCTTCTCAGCCACAAATTTTGCCACTATTTTTCATGGGCTTATGTACTAAGTGGTAGGCTAAATGCGAGACATGGAGCTGGGGGTCCTCACCCCTCCAGGGTAGTATGTACCCCAGAGCTGCAGGTTAGCCCTGCAGAGCTGATGCAGACCCCGGACTCTGGGCTGTTATTTGGTGGTTCAGTCATCAATGGCTGTAGGAGCTGTGCAGGACAGGGCATCTCCAGGTTGGCTGGTGGCTGTTACCTGGCTTCTCTCCTATCTGTTCTTATCTATCCTGATAGGGTGGATATCAGGTCTGCTGAGGGTACTCTTTTGTCTTTCTGACCCAGGGCCAGCTCATACTGGGCTACTATACTTGCTTAAGGCTTCAGAGTCTGTCACTCTCTGAGGGCCCATCCTCATGATCAGTAGTTTCTAGGCATTCCCAGAACCACAGGTCCTTTGGGGACTGGTGCAGGGGAGCCTTATTTCCCAAGCCCTCTAGGGGTTTGACCAGCTCAGCTACTCTTGGGGTCTCAGGTCCTCATATTTATCTGTGGATTCTCCCAGGATCCTCTCTGTAATGAAGCCTGTGTCCAAGCAGAGTGTCCCCAGCCCCTTTGTGTCTTCTGACTCACAGAACACATTTCTGCACTCAAGTAGGGCTGGTTATGGGGTTCTGTCCCTACCTCAGTGTCCAACAGTGTGAGGCACTTAAGTCTTAGGGTGACATCGAGTGTGCCAACTCTGAACTAGGGTGCAGCACACGCCACAGCAACTACCACAGCTACCCTCAGGCAGAAGCCAAACTCCCAGCTGGGTGGCAATGGCAGGAAACATATGGATCAAGCTACACAAGGGGCACAGAGGGGTGGCCAGAAGTAAACACAGGGAGTAGCATTTCTATGCCCACAGAATTGCCATGTGGGCTGGCATCAGTAGTCTGGGTAGTAGGTAAGCCAGCTTTAGGGGAGAATCTTCTTCCAGGGATGTTTGGGCATGTTTCTACGAGGGTCCCTGTCCACATTCAGGGGTGTCTTTTAAAAGTCTCCTTCTTTGGGTGAGGAATGGATGGTGTATATGTTCAGGGGTCACAGTAGGCAGGGTCAGTCTCTGTGCTGTTCAGATGAGGGTAACCAAGGAGGTGGTTGATGGGTAGGCCCAAGGGGTAGCCCGAACACAGGGACATGTTAAGGGCTAAGATGTCCCCATTCAAATTCTAGTCCCCAGCTGTTCTCCTTGTGCCCTGACTGTGTGGAGACAGAGTCTCCCAGTCTCCCCAGATATAACCCTAACATGAACCCCTTTCCCTTTAGGGTATAGGAGGCCTCTGCACTTCCATTCCACAGTTAAGAAAGAATATTAGTATGTGGGGACCTAGAGGGGCCATCAATGACTCGAAAGAAGAGATGAGTATTCAAACTGAGGCTCTCTAGTCAGGCCTGAAGGTCAAGATGAGAACTCCAGTTGACTCCAGCCTCCTTTCACTCATCTTGCTCAATGACCAGATGGGGGCAGGAAGACATGTGGCTCTGTTTAGGGAAGGTGGGGCTATGTTTCAGTGTTAGTGTTGGTGGCATTACATCTGTGAACTCTGGCAGCCTGAGTCACCTCCACAGGATAGGCTGAGTGTGAGGTTGGGTGTGTGTGGGGAGGGAAGAACACAAACTTTTCTGATGAAAACCAAAGTCATTCATATATAGCCAGCAGAACAGGACAGGGACCTGAGGGTGACAAGGTAGCATTTCATCCAGGTGGAGCTCTAGAACACAGTGCCTGTCCAAGTGAGAAGGTGGGACGGGATAGAGCAGAGTAGCTCAGGGGTGGCTTTTCCAAGGAAGGCAGGCTTCTTTGGGCTTGAGCCTGGCAGGCCGCAGGTGTGTGGCAACTTGTAGCACAGGCTAGTTTTCCACGTTCCTTAGCCTAGTGAATTCCTGTGGTTGCCACTCTAGGAGGGTTAAGAGGGACTTGGCTACCAAGGTACACATAGCCATGAGCTGACCAGGGGTCTAGAGCTGTGGGGACCCTGAGGCAAGGAAGAGAGCCCTTCTTCAAGGAAAGGGGATCTGGACACTGTGTAAGCCTGGCCCAGACTGAGCAGATGGGCTGGCCACTGAGACCAAAGGACTCTTTGGGCCCAATCTAGCCAGTCCCAATGGGCTTCCTGGAGCAGTCAACTTTAGAGCTAGGACATTCATCTGTAGCCTTCCATCCATCATGGCTTCCAACATGCAATATTCCAAAGTCCCTTCCAGCCAGGGGCCAGGCACAACCCAGCTGAATTCCAGAAGTCAATCCTAGCCAGGGCTACCAGAGCCCTCATCCCTGGAGGTGGTAGGCTGTGGGTATGCTGACCTGTGAGTGTTTTCTTTATTTGGAAGGAGGTATGATTGGAGACCTGCAGAACTAAAGGGAATGAGAAAGGCCCTCAAGGCTCAGGTTCCAGTGCCTAAATCCTGGCTATCCAGGAGGCCCATTCACAATGCACAGCAGTCTGTAATCACTCCTGTGTGAGCATGCCACAAATTCTGTAAGGTGAACCTGGGCCTTGAAAGTCTTTGGCATCTGCTCTAGAGGCAGGTGCCCTTTCCAACCAGTACCTGGGTCAGAAGCAAACATGCAATTCCAACCAGTAGGAACTGTCTATAAGCTTCTGCAAGCTGCCCATATGGACTGGGTGGGGGCACACTGAGTGTGGGCTGGGATCCCAAAGGAAGGGCTGGTTCCCAGTAACCCACCCTGACCTGGTAGGTGAAGAGAACAGAGCACGTGGAAAACTGGTTGGGAGGTGTAATTGAAGCCTGAGAGGAATTCCCTGCACTTTCAACAAGTTTTTATTAAAGATGGGTGGGGAAGGGGCTGAGTTTCATTGGAAAAAAATCTCTCAGGCAGACCAGGGAGGTGGGGAAGCCACAGAGGCTGGACTGGGACAAAGCACCAGGCTATCTGCAAATAGAAAGAGCGCTCTGACTCTCGGGTCTTGGCTCCGGGCAGTCAATGGGCACCGAAGCCCCCAGCCTACAAAGACGACACAGCTCCACGACCATCATCTCTCCAGACTCTTCACCTGTCCCCTTATGTCCCTAGGGCGGGAAAGAGGATCTTCAAAAAGTTGGACCGCCCTGGGGTAATAAAGCTGGTGTTAGGGGAAGCCTGGGATGGGAAGCGCTGGTTGGACCCAGCTCTGTGCCGGGAGACCGCGCCGGGTCTTCGGCGGACCAATCCCGGGGCGCGGCCAGCATAGAGACGTCAGCCCAGTTACCAAAGAAAAGAGGCGTGGACTCTACCCTGTCTCACCCAGCGCCCCAGGGAGGAGGGGCCCTGGTGGGAAAAAGTGTTGGGGGAGATAAGGTCTGTAGCCCAGACCCCCACCCTGGCCTGAGGATGTTTCTGTGTAAGAACGAGAAAGTGGCCATAGCACCTCCGCAGCTGGCCTGCTGCCTAGTGTTTCCCCCTCCCCCAGCCATCTTGGCCTGCGACGCACGGTGTCACGGTCGCCCAAATGAGTGTCTGGCGAAGCGCGAGCGCAGCCAGGTTCCAGCTCGGTCTGCGCTCTACCCACCCGCGGCATCCCCCTTCCCACTAGCAAATAGCCCACGGTGCGCTGACTTGGCTCTCGAGGAATGGACTGGAGGCGAGGGCTTGGGGCTGCGGAAGCCGCTGCTGGGAGCCAGGCTGGGGCGGATCGGTGCCCCGAGCCGCTGCAGAGTTCAGAGCAGCCACTAGCCCTGTGCCCGCCGGGGTTGGAGAAGTGGTGCGCAGCCGAGGGCGAGTCGGGGAGCGGCGCCTGCCAACTCCGCTTTCGCCCCAGGCCTTCTTGCCTGGGTCAACCCCCACGCAGAACAGGGGGTGAGTCTCCGCCCACCCACCTGCAGGCCCCCTACGGGCGTGGCTCGCACCCGATCTTTCCGCAAAACAGCAAGCAAGGGTCCTTACCTCTGCGTGCACTTCGGCGTCTTCGGCCGCTAAGCCGCGGCCCAGGCAGTCCAGAAGCACCAGCAGCAGCGGGAGAAGCCGAGCCCGGCCGCCCAGGCAGCTGGCAGCCCAGCCCGGCGGTTCAGATGCGCTCGGGTCGCTGCCCATGCTCCCGTCTGCCAGCCGGGTCCGGAGCGCTGCACGCGGGGCGGCCTCGCTGGCGGGCGCCGGGTCCTCGTGCGCGGGTTGGAAACTTGCGACGCTCCCTGACTCCCGGCCCCGCGGGCGTGCGGCAGACCTCTGGCAACCGGTGCCCGCCGGAGCCTCTCAGGTCCCCTCTGCAAATTCCCAAACCCGAGGAGAAGCGGGCAGAGCAGGTCCGAACACGCGGGGCCCGCCCGCCGGAGAGGGGACAGGCCAAGCTGCCCGCCTTAGGCTCCCGCAGCCTCGGCGCGCTGCGCCCAGGCCCCGGAGCCCCCGAGAGCAAGCGCAACTCCGGAGCCTTTGTCTGGTTCAGCGCTCCGGCTGCCCAGTCCCGCGGCGCCCCCTGCGCGCCTTGCTCCTTCTGTCCATGCCCAGGGCCCGGCGCTGCTCAGAGCGCGCGCCTCCCGCTGGGGACTCCGCTCGCTGCCGCGCCCAACCAGGCCTGGATCCCCAGGCAGTTCCCGGGAGGAACGCGAGGAGCCGGCCCGAGAGAACGAGTGAGCTATTCAGCCAGCCAGGGAGACGGCGCCCCGCGTCCCCCGCGACTCCGGCGCGGCTAGGGGCGCTCTCAGCCCTTCTCCCAGTGCAGCAGCCGCCGCCGCTCTTAAAGGGCCAGTGCGCTCCCTGCGCGCAGACACGGGCGGGGGCTGGGGGCGGTACCTAACCCGACGCTTCCTAGAAGCAGGTGCCATCTGCGTCGCCCCGGCAGGTGGGTGACCCTTTCCAACTTTCCTGATGGCAACAAACCTTCCCTAGCCTGCGTCGTTCTCATCTCTGCTTCTGGGGTGGCAGAGGTGACCCCCTAACTCGACACCTTGCTAAAGGAGGGTGCAAGGAAGGCATGGTCTCCCCGAGGGGGAAGAGCGTAAATTCCTCCTGCCACCTGGTGGGGGGATAGAGGGTGTTGAGGTAGATGTGTGGGAAGAGGATTGGGGGAGGATCTGAGTGTCTTGCTTTAAACTTTAAAACATCACAACAAATCCTCCCAGACAAAAGGAGTTAGTTGGCTTGACGCTCCCTCTTCAAAAGCCCCAGTGGTGGCATGCGATGGCTCAGAGGGTAAAGGCACTTGCCACCAAGCCTGACCACCTGAGTTGGATTGCGAGACCCACTTGGTGGAAGGCGAGAACGGACTCCAGACGGTTGTCCTCTGACCTCCACAGGCGCGCTGCTGTGGCACGCACGCGCGCGCGCACATACGCACACCCGAACTTACTCGGTAAAAGTAATTTTTTTAAGCCCCGGAGTGTCTTAAGCTCTTGAGTAGATTTTATCAATTGCGAAATAAGGGATTGAGGCGCCTGGGGTGCGCGGGACGAGGAGATTGCGAGTTTAGAAGACGCGGGATGCGGGAAAACTAATCTTAGGCTGAGGGTGTGCATATATTAGGTTGGGTTCCAAGCAAAGCCAGCTCTACTTGGTCACTATTATGTGAAAGTCAAGTGTGTCGATTAGGCCCAACAAAACGCTGGGCGGAAGAGCAAACCGCCTCGCGGAGCTTGGACCACACTTAATTCTGCTCCCGCGTGGACGCTGGGGAGTCAAGAGTTCTCAGAGACTGCCCAGCCGAAGGTTAGGGGGGTGCAGCGGATGGGAGACCTGGGATGCCAAGTGAGGACCGCGAGAGCGAGAGCAGAAGCATCACCTCCCCACTGACCCGGAAATGGGTCCTTACCTGACCTGAGGGCAGTGTTCCCTAGAGTATGCCCTACGGGACACCCCCAGCCCTCCCAGATCTCCGATAAAACAGGAGACCTGGCCCAGGGTCTTAGAAATGGCCGGTTTAAACCGACTCACTAGGTGAAGCTTCTTGTGGAAAAGAAGCTGGGGTTTGGAGACAAGGTGAAGGAGATGTCATCCCCCCCCCCACACACACTGACTGGCTTCTCTTTGGGGTCCTTCGCCTGGGAAAAGGATTTCTGACCTCCAAGTTGAAATCTGATTTTGGGAATTTACAGTGTTCTGATCGACAACAGAACTGCCCGTTTAACGCGAGTGCATTGAAATCATTTGCAAAATTTATTCCCGGTTTTGTTTTGTTGTTGTTGATGTCGTTTTGAGACAGTCTCCCCTGCAGCCCCAGATGGCCTGGAAACGTGCTGTGTAGACCAGGCTGGCCTCTAACTCACAGAGATCCGCCTGCCTCTGCCTCCCAAGTGCTGGGATTAAAGGCATGCACCACCACGCCCAGCTCCCCAATCAGTTTTTTAAAAAGTGTGTTTATGGGGCTACCTAGTAATAAAATAATAAATAAATACCCAGGAAGGTGGGCAGTGTTCTTAGAGCTGGTGGTTGGACAGCTCTGGTGGTCACTTCTGGCTCAAGGAAATGGCCCCCCCCCCATCTGTTCATGAAGTCCCCAATGACTAGTTCAGACACCTTGTGGCTCCAAAGTGGCCTGGAATACCTATGTGTAACTAAATTTATACTAGCCAGTACCCAAAGCCCGAGGGGACCCGCACGTCTGAGATTTGTGAGTTTCATCTCTTTCACCAGTTTTAACCATTAAAAAAATTTATTATTTACTTTATGTGTATTCCTGCACATATGTAAGTGCACCGGTGTCATGCACATGTGCCTGCAAAGGTCAGAGAGGGCTTCGGATTCCAGTAGAACAGGAGTTACAGCTGGTTGTTAGCCACCATGTGGGTGCTGGGAATCTGCTCTGCCAGAGCATCCAGTGCTCTTAACAACTGAGCCATCTCTTCAGCCCCTCACCAATCAGTTTTAAACATTATTCACACTTTGCCAATATTATAGCTGAAATAATATTGCAACTTTCTTTTCTTGGAGGCGAATCAGAGCGTAGGCAGAATCTAGCACAGTTTCATTTGTTGTGAGGGGTTGTACAAAAAGCTCTGGATTAGAAGTCAGGTCCCTGGGTTCTGGCCCCAGACCTCATTAACTGGAATCTGGAGCATGTTGTTTCCTCCTTAGGGTTTATCTCCTTATTTGTCAAAGGAGGACCCAGCTAAGAGGGGAATAAGTGGGGTCTCTTCCTCAGTGATGTTGCTATGGGTTGGAAGTAGACCTAGGGCCTCTGTTTCCCAGCTCTCCAGATCCAGGTCCACTATTAAGGTGTCTGAAACTGAGGGAAAACCAGAATCAACTCCCAGAGCTTCACTTGTGTTTTGTTGCTTGTTTTGTTTTTCCCCATTTAAAAACCACATAGCTAATGGGGCTGGAGAAGTGGCTCAGTGGTTAAGAGCACTGACTGCTCTTTCAGAGGACCCAGGTTTGGTTCCCAGCACCCATATGGTGGCTAATAACCATCTGCAACTCCAGTTCCAGTGGCTCTAATGCCCTTTTCCAACATCTGTGGACACTGCACACATGTGGTGCACTTATATACATGCAAGCAAATGATCAAGCACATAAAATGAAAAGTATTTTTAAGTACATAGCTAAGCAGTACACTCCCTTTAGCTTTGTTTGTAGATAAGCCCTCTAATGTGATGGTCAGGGGAGAATGGCTGCCCATTTTTTCAGGACTTGGAGGGAGCTCAAAAGGGCTGAAACCACCAACCTATCCCTGGAGCTTACACAGGTGCCCAGTGTATCATGCAAGTGCACAACCCAGTTTACTCCTCTCTTCCCTACCTCCAATCACCTCCCTAAGCCTCAGACCACCACCCTGCTTCTTTCCCCCATAAATAGCCCTGAGCCCTATGGCAGGTAAGGCTGATTTGAGGCTCCTGCCTCCTCACATTTCGTCACTCATCGTCTCAGTGATTGGCACTATACAACATTGAAAAAACAGGCCTGGTTGGGTAACAGGGCAGTCTTTGGGACTCTGGGTTCCAAGACAAGGAATAAACAAACAAGCCAAGTATTTTCCCTGTCTCTTGGAAACAAGAGTTGGGGTGTCTAGACAGGTGATGGAGAGGGCCACAGTACCACATGGAAATCTGCCAGTGAGGACTTGAGATGATCATTTCTCTGCTCTGCCGGGGAATATCTGAGGATAGACACCAGGGCCAGATGTGTTGATGATGTGTGATGAACCCCCTATCAAGAGCATTTCTTCCTTGAGCACCACCTACCTAGGAGTGAAGCAGCCAGCTGTGGTATTCCGTCTCCATTTATCTTCCGGGTTTCTGGTACACTCCTCCTCTTATGGAAGAGCCTTAGCTGTGTCTGCACTGTCAGCGGCGTGCTTCTGAAGGAGCTGTGCTCTGGAAGCACACTGCATATCTGGGTACCCGCCAAGCCAAGGCTGCCAGCCTCTCAGACATGACCTGCACGCCCCCTCCTGCTCAGCGAAGCTCAGGCTTCCTTCCTCTGTCACCACCTCCATTCTCTATTGAAGAGCTGCTTATTGATCTTGGCCCATTTCTCAAAGTGGCTGCCCTTTAACTCCATCCTCAGCACAGACAACCTCCGGAGCCACATCGTCCCAGGGGAGTAGACCTCAGTGGTTTAGACAAGTACAAGGTTGAGAACAGATTCTACTCCTTACACCTTGCTTGCTTTCCTCACTGCGAGCACACAGAGGGCCGGACCTGAACTGTTCTAGTGCTCAGTTCAGGGCCAGGCTCAGAGCAGGTGTTGGTAACATGGACTATGTAACTTGGGTTGCCATGATGCCAGCAGGCCAGAAAACATGCCTCGCTTCTTCTTTGTTCTGACCTCATATGCCACTAACAAAGTATGTGGCCAACTAGAACCAGCAGATATGCATGTGGTGGCACTGGGGGAATGAGGCATGAGTGTGCTCTCTAGGACCAGGGAAAGGTAGAGTTGCAAGGGGCATGAACCACAAAGTGGGAGCCAGAGCCATATGCTTGAGCAGGAGGTGTGTGCAGGGTTGGCATGGGCTGTACCAGGGCACAAGCTGAAGTGAGGGCTGAGTCAGGCCCTAACAAGGTGGAAGTTATATCCCCAGGCAAGTCACTTAACCAGTTCTTCCATATAACAATCACCACTCCTATCCAGTTTACTGTCAACAGGCAGGGCTGTGGAAAGGAATAGGTGGGAAGGCCCTAGAAAGGACTTGGTAAGGTGACAGCAGTATAAAGTCTAAATACTTGTGCTTGAGGAGGGGGTGATGATTCCCTGAGATGAGGCAAACCCCAGGCTCCATGAATTAGATGCAGTTCCACTGCGAAAGCCTGGCAGATGGGGTCACCCTACCTTCCTTTTCTTTGTGTATGTGGGGAAGTGTTCATGTGGGTGCATGTTTATGTGAGGATATGTGTGTGTGTGTGTGTGTTTCGTGTAGATTAGAGGTCAATCTTGGGTGTTCCTCAGGAGCCATCCATCTTAATTTAAAAAATTTTTTCTTTTTCGAGACTGGATCTCATTGACCTGCAGCTTGCCAGATAGGCTGGACTAGCTGGCCAGTGAGCCTCAAGGGATTCTCCTGTCTCTACTCCCTACCCCCCACCCCAAGCACCGAGATTCTAAATGCTGGCTACAACAGCTTCTTTAGGTAGGTTCTAAGGATAGGACTGACCTATTTTCCCAGCTCCCCACCTTCGTTTTCTTGAGGCATCGTTCCCACTTCTCTAGCCCACCTTAGAAATCACAACAGAGGGCTGGTGAGATGGCTCACTGCACAGTACTTCCTAGCATGCCTGACAACCTAAGTTTGATCCCTGGATCTCACACCATAGCAGGAAAGAACTTGCTTTTGAGAGTTATCACCAACCTCCATACTTGTGCCATGGTGTGTACACATATGCACACACACACTGTAAATAAATTTTTCAAAAAGTCATAACAGAAGTTGGAGAGATGTATGTTCTGTCTCATTTGTGGATCTTAACACTAAATCCTTATATGCGAGTATATGTCCTGATACAACCAGAGGATCCAGAAAACTGGAAAGAAACCACAGGGGTAAAGGGAAAGAAGGGGCAGGAAAGAGGGGGATAGGAGGAGACAGGTGTTACCAAGGGGAAATGGGGGAAAATGGGGATATTTAACTGGGGAGGGAGGAGGAACAGTTATACAAGGATCCATGGGGGTAAAGGGTAAGAAGGAGCTCAAGAGAAGGAGGATAATAGGAGACAGGTATTATCAAGGGGGAAATGGGGATACTTTATTTAACTAGGGAGGGAGGAGGGAGGTTTAGACAGGGAGAGAGAGAGGAGAGCTAAATAATGCTTTGGTGGTGTGAAAAAACCAGAGGGAAATGCATTAGTTCAAAAGCCTACAGAAAAATACACATACGATATCTGTAAATAAGTGTGTATGTATAGCTGAAGGCTATATAACAAGAAACAGGGCCAGACAGAAGAAACTTCAAGTTGTTGGTCAAGGTAGTCCAAGAGACTCCCCAAATAACACAGGATATTGCCACAGCCCTTGATTGCCTCCCAGAACTTGAAGGTAAGACCCTATTGCCGAAGACAGGACATACTTTGGACACAGGACTTGAAGCAACACAGCTGGAAATGACCTGGAAGCTCTTCCCTGAAGATGAGCTCTTATAGTTCTAGATAGTAGGCAAGCTGGTAAGGGAGGAGATAATTAAAGGCCCAATTCTAGTTTTAAAGCCTAATAAGCAAAACAATGATGGGCATAGCAAACTATTTTTATTGGTGCGGTAGAGGCACTTTTATCTTGGGGTAAAGCCTGCTCAATGGGAGGGAACTCATGTACAGTATTGTAAACACAGCTAAATGCACGTGGCTAGAGAGGTCATAGATACTGTCACATTCCTAGACAAATGTTATTTTTTACTGTATGCTAACTATATATCCTTATATTTACAGACATGCACACCTCTTACCATTCATCAAAGAAGCTTCTTTTTGCAACTGATGGAGACTATTACAAAGTTCTACAACTGGTCAAACAGAGAATAAGTATCAGATGCCCAGCCCTAAGGGACACATCTACAATGGAACCTCTATACCCAAAGGCTCATGGAACATAGTGAACAGGGGGTAGTGAGAATACTAATATATCTCTCAACTCTCAGCAACAAAGCTTTCTCATGTAACAGAGGGTGATTAACACAGAAGGCCACAACTGACCAGAGTGAAGAGTGTGTGTGTCCCTGGATAAACCTCACCCACCCATGGCTCAGGGTCCATCGTGGAAGAAGGGATGGGACAGAAAGATTCTAAGAGCCAGGGGTGATGGATAACTACAAGGAAACAGAGTTTTCCAGGCTTCTAGGAACTTGCTCATATTAACTTACAGCAATGGTGACGACATGCACAAGACCCACGTGAACTCAAACCAGATACAAAACCAGCAAAGAACTAGGGAAATGGGCAAGAGGTCAAAATCTTAGCTGAGGAACTGTTGGCAGCTGATCACTCCTGGGTGAGGAAGAGGTGGTCTCCCTTAAAGGAGTGAGGCTAAATAAGCTGACCAGGCTCCAGTGGATGAACTCACACCAAGGGACATCTGGGGACACAAATTTGACTTGATAGACCTTAACATATATGACAAAATGCATAAAATCTGGTGGGGGGTGCAGACGGGGAGGAGAGTCTAAATATGATTAAGATGTATGAAATGCACACAAAATTCAATAAAAATATACACTGGGGGGCGGGGAGGAAGCCAAAACAGAAGGTGGAGACAGCTCAGTGGTTAAGGGTACTTGCTGCTCTTTCAGAGGACCTGAGTTCAGTTCCCAGCACCTACATGGGGTAGCTTGCAACCGCCTGTAACTCCAGCTCCAGGGGGTCCAATGCCCTCTTTGGCCTCCAAGGGCACCTAGAATTATGTTGCAGACACACACACAGACACACACACACACAATTTAAAAAAAAAAATTTAAAAAGAAGTCATAACAGAGCCTCTGAAGAGCACCTGAACTGTGGAGCACAGCTGGAGAGAGGAGAGGCACCTCTCATCTTGTTGGATAGAAGCAGTCTAAAGACCCCAAATTAAAAAAATGCAAGTTTTATTTATTAAACATAATTTAAAACTGTTAAAAAATACTTTTTTATCCATCACTAAAAATTCCCATGACAAGTGGAAAGGCCTTGTCTTTTGCCCTGGTGAGGCTTTTGTGAAAAAGTAAAAATCTCCTACCTACCTGGCCCTCTCTCTACCCTCCTACCCCTCACCCGCCCAATGCTCATCCACAGAGGCAGGAGCATTTGGACAACAGGAGGGTTGTCTCTCTGCCTCTTTAGGAAAGTTGATGGAGAGGCCAGAGGCCATAGAGCGTTGGCGGCCTGGCTGCCAGCCACAGCTAGGCCAAAATGAAACATCTGCCTGACTCTCCCCAGGCACCTGGCTGAGTGGGAAGAAGGAATGAAAAAAATTGATGCAGACCACAAATTAGCACCCTGTGTCCTGGCCCCAAAGTGGCCTCTTCTGGCACAGAATGGGGTGAGGGGAAAATGTGATAAAGAAGAGTAACAGACCCATGGAAGCCCCTATGTCCCAGTTTGACAGGGTACAATGAGTTAAAAAACTGGCGTGGGGGCTGGAGAGATGGCTCAGCAGTTAAGAGCACTGACTGCTAGCTGGGTGTGGTGGTGCAGGCCTGTAGTCCCATCACCTGGGAGGCAGAGGCAGGTGGATCTCTGCGAGTTCAAGACCAGCCTGGTCTACATAGTGAGTTCCAGGCCAGCGGGGGATACAGGGAGACCCTGTCTCAAAAAGACCAAAAAAAAAAAAAAAAAAAAAAAAGTATTGACTGCTTTTTCAGATCACCCAGGTTCTGTTCCCAGCACCCACACGGTGGCTAACAACCATGCATAACTCCAGTTCCAAGGGATCCGATGCCCTCTTCTGACCTCAATGGGCACTGCATGACACGGGTGCTCCTACCTACATGTAAGCAATACATTCGTACATAAAAAAAAAAAAATAAAAGTAAAAAAAATTTAAAAACTGGTGTGATGGCCAATGACATCAAAATACAAATTGTTGCAGTGAGAGAGGGACTGCTCTGGAGACCCCAGTGGGCCCCTCTGCCGAGTGCCGGTGTGGGTGAGCCCGCCCTGAGGGCTCCTTTTCTTGGACTAGCAAAGAATAAAGAAGTCCAGGGTGCCCTCTACTGGTGATCTCTAGAAACAACCACACCACAGTACCTATGGCCCAAAAGCAGTAGTCCACCAGGAGGACAGTGATATGTGAGTGACTAGGACCTCCTGCTGACAGTGTGACCATAGATGGTGGCAGTCTTCTCCACCTCAGCTGGCTTGCAGAAGGGCCTGGGACGAGGACAGCCTCCAGGGTTCACTTTAAAGGCATTGAGAAGAATTTGTTCCCAGACTTGCAGCGGACCTGCTCGGCATGCAAGCGCAGCAGCATCTCGGAGTCTTCAAACTCGTCCACGATTTCCTTCAGCCAGCAGTACGGAGAAGACAGCCATGTTAAGGGGAATCTGAAGACCCAGAGGCATTGCTAACAAAACCAGTCCAGTATACTCCTGGGCAATGAGGGGGACTTGGACCGTGCAGGCTCCAGGCTCTCATTCATCATTCTAATCACCTCACAATCTTGTGAGGCCAGGCCTACTATCCCAACTTACACATGAGGACACACTCAGAGCTCTGAGGGAATGGTAAGTATGCAGCTTGGTTTTGTTTGGGACCAACAACACATCTCTTTGCTTTCTTCCTCATGATCAGGCCAAGGGGAAGCTGCCTACAGAGATGATGGCCTGTGGGCTGAATGGATTTTGACTTATAAAATATTGTTTAAAAATCCAAAGTAGCACCAATGCTTGAAAATTGGGAAAGTGTGGGGCTGGAGAGATGGCTCAGTGGTTAAGAGCACTGGCTGCTCTTGTAGAGAACCCAGGTTCAGTTCCCAGCACTCACATGGCTGCTAACAACCATCTGTAACTTTTAGTCCCAGGGGATCTGAAACCCTTTTCTGACCCTCTTCAGGCCTCTGAGGGTATTGCACACACATGGTACATTTACATACATGCAAGCAAAACACTCATACACATAAAATACAAATAGACTTAAAAAAATTAAAAAGACACCACAAATCCAAATGTGATTTCATGAAGCAAAAGGTCAGTTGAAAATAAAGCAGGTGATAGAGTGGGTGGAGTCTTTGATCAGAGTGGTCAGAGAACATTCTAGAGCTGAGAGATCTTCAGCTAGACTTGAAGGAAGTGGGTAGTGATCAGAACACAGCAAGTGTGAAGGTCCTGAGGCCCTTGTGAGCCTGGCTTAAAGATTTGAAAGAACAAGCAGAAGTGGGGAAGAGAGGGACAGGCCAAAAGATGGACGCCTGAGCTGCCAGGAAGGCAGCCCCAAGGACAGGGCACTTTGGCTGCTGCCTGGTTGCCTGCTGTTCTGCTAGGGCTCAGAATTCAGCCCAGCGGGTTGCCCCCAGCCCAGCAGCAGATCCGCCTCCACCAGCAATTTGTGTGTGTGTGTGTGTGTGTGTGTGTGTGTGTGTGTGTGTGTGTTGTGTTAGACAATAATCTACAGATATTATGATCATTAAAGAAGAAAATGTGAGAGAAAACAAAATTAGTAACTTTGATATAAGTAAATAAATTTGCTGTTATTTTTTCCCAGTTCAGTGCTGTACTTATTAAATGACAGGTTTTAGCCTTCTAGAGACTGGTTAACTTGAAAAGTACTGTTTGGCAGAGCAATAATTGTATTTGTTAATAGAAGTGACAACCTCAACGTCAAATAAGGTCTGGGTAGAGCTTAGCTTTTCAGATTAGCTGCCGAGGCTACTGCACTTTAGGGAGTGGGAGCTTTCAACTTCCTGGGACCTCAAAGGGTCTTAAACATTAAAATAAGAACCACAGCCTTGGAAAGAACAAGGTGTCTGGGGACTCATCTGACTCCTGAGCTCTGTGGTAGCAAGATGAATGTTAGTCCAGGGTCAAAATCCAGTTCAATCCGGAAGTCTGACAGCTGATCCCTGGGCCACAGAAAAGACACTAGTCCCAGGAGGGGGGGGGGGCTTCCCCAAACAGATACATGTACCTCTCAACAGCTCAGCTCCTTATGACCTATCTGCAGCCATTTATTTTCTTCTAAAATTTTTCTACCAGCCTAGAGAGATGGCTCAGTGGTTACTAGCACTGGCTGCTCTTGTAGAGAACCCAGGTTCAGTTCCCAGCACTCACAAGGCTGCTAACAACCATTCATAACTCCAATTCCAGGGGAATCCAACACCTTCTTCTGACCTCTGTGGGCACTGCATGACCAGGTACACTTACATACATGCAGGCAATACACTCATAAAATAAGAATAAAAAATATTTTTAAAAAGAGGGGCAGGAGAGAGATGACTCAGCAGTTAAGAGCATTGATTGCTCTTGCAGAGGACCCAGGTTTGATTCCCAGCACACACATGGTGGCTAACAACCATCTGTAACTCCAGTTCTGGGGGATCTGATGCCTTCTTCTGAACTCTGCAGGCATTGGACGACACGGGTGCGCCCACCTACATGCAGGCAATACACTCATACACATAAAATAAAAATTAATTTTAATATATTTTATTTTTTTAATGTATATGCGTGTATTGCCCAAATATAGGTAAGTGCACCTGTGTCATTCAATGCCTGCGGAGAACAGAAGAAGCTTTCAGATTCCTTGGAACTGGAGTTATGGACAGTTGTTAGCCACCATGTGGGTGCTAGGATTCGAACCTGGGTTTTCTGCAAGAACAGTCAGTGTCCTAACTGCTGAGCCATCTCTCCAGCCCCTAAAAACATTATTTTTAAAAAGAAAGAAAATTGGGCTGGGTGTGGTCGTGCATGCCTTCAATCCCAGCACTGGGGAGGCAGAGGCAGGAGGATCTCTGTGAGTTCAAGGCCAGCCTGGTCTACACAGTGAGTTCCAGGCCAGCTGGGGCTGCAGGGAGACCCGTTTCAAAAAGACCAGAAAAAAAAAAGAAAGAAAAAAAAGGAAAAGAAAATTGGGAGAGTGCACATAATGACCTGGATTTCTGGCTTCTTTTGGAAAAATAAGTACTGCTACACTGGACACACTGCGCTGCCCACCTTCCTGTACTGCCAAGAACGGTGTCAGCTGCCAGGCACCATGCATGTGCACTGCTTGTCCTCTTGGGGGCACTGATGGGAAGGTGAACAGTGCATTTACTATCAAAATGCAGCCAGACATGGTGGCACATGCCCGCCAACCCAGAACTTGGGGGAAGAGAGGCAGAAGGAGTGCTTCAAGTTTGAGGTCAGCTGATCTACACAATGAGTTCCATCTAGGCCAGGCAGGGTAACACAGTGAGACGCTGTCTCAAAAGCAAACAAAAACCCAAAACCCAAACAAAATCCATTATGCAACAGGCTCTGAAGCTGAAGGTTCTCAACACCTGCCAGGCCCAAACCTCTGACCTCAGGTAAGAAGCTGGGACTGAGCAGGGAGCTTACAGCCTGACACAGTAAGTTTACAGCTTATAGATCAGGGTTCTAAGGCAGTGCACAAAAATCCCTAGAGATCCTGCTAAAATGTAATTCTGCCCCAGGTCTGGGGTTAGCTCCCAGGTGCTGCTGCTGCTGCTGGTCCAGGGACTATACTTTGAGCAGGAAGGGAGGGGATGAGGGTGTCCTGACATTTCACTGGTTTGAGCATCTAATCCTTTCCTCCCCATTGTTTGTCTATCCCATAATTTCTGAAGCTCAGCACCCTCTGTGCCCCTGCCCTGGTAATTCACCTGTAGCTCCTGCAGACATTGCCCTTCCAGTTGGAGACGTGCATCACCCACACACCAGGCCAGACTGACATGGAATGAAGGGTCCTGGGGAAGAAAAGCAGGGAATCAGGCCCAGCCATCACAGCAGGTCTATGACGGTGCTGTTGGGGCTCCCTGTAGCATCCCTGGCCTGCACTCAGTGCTGATGCCAAGTCCTCTACCCAGACAGCCAAAGTATTCCAGACTGAAGTGTGAGCCTCCCCCAAATTCACATGGTGAAAGCCTAACCCCAATGTGATGGCATTTAGGGGTGGAGCCTTTGGAGATGATTAGCGTTAGATGAGACATGAGGGTGGGGCCTTTAGAAAGACATAGAGCGCTTATGTGCTCCTTGCCCACTATGAGGGGAGGGCACAGTGAAGAACTGCTGTCTATAAGCTAGAACCCTCATCAGCAATTAAACATGTAGGTACCTTAATCTTAAGGATGCTCTGCTCCAAGGGGCTAATGGAGTAGCTACAGTCCTGTTGGCAAAACAGTAATTATCTTTTCATTATCTGCAACCTTGTGCATTACCTGGTAGAAAGTAGTGAGATCAAATTCCTCCATGACTCTGTCCGCCTCTGTCTACCCCTAGACCATGAGAAATTAACTTTTAAAATATTTTATTATTTTATGTGTATGCATGTATTGCCTACGTATAGGTAAGTGCACCCGTGTCATGCAATGTCCTCGGAGGACAGAAGAGGCTGTTGGATCCCCTGGAACTGGAGTTACAGTTTTTAGCTGCCATGTGGGTGCTGGGATTCAAACCCGGTCTTCTGCAAGAACAACCAGTGTTCTTAACCACTGAGCAATCTCTTCATCCCTGAGAAATTAACTTTTATTTTTAAAAATTTTATTATTTTTATGTGTAGGAGTGTATTGCCTGCATGCAGGTAGGGGCACCCATGTCATACAATGCCCAAGGAGGTCAGAAGGTGGCATGAGATCCCCTGGAACTGGAGTTACCAATGGTTGTTAGCAGCTATGTGAGTGCTGGGGAAAGAACCTGGGTCTTCTGCAAGAACAGTCAATGCTCTTAACCTCTGAATCATCTCTCTAGCCCTGAGAAATTAAATTTCTGTTGTTTAAGCCATCCAGTCTACTGTATTTTATGATGACAGCTTGAGCCGACAAGGACAGTGTTCCGGGGGGGGGGGGT
>NW_008340047.1:294848-302099 GCF_000622305.1 Nannospalax galili
TTTTTTTTTTTTTTTTTTTGGTCTTTTTGAGACAGGGTCTCCCTGTAGCCCCAGCTGTCCTGGAACTCACTATGTAGTCAGGCTGGCCTTGAACTTACAGAGATCTGCCTGCCTCTGCCTCCCAAGTGCTGGAACTACAGGCGTGTGCTACCACGCCTGTATTTATTTACTTTTTAATATTTTCATCTCATGTGTATGAGCATATTGCCTGCTTGTATGTGAGTGCACCCATGTCGTGCAATGCCGTGGAGGTCAGAAGAGGGCTTCGGATTCCCCTGGAACTGGCATTAAGGACAGTTCATAGGCGCCATGTGTGTGCTGGGAATGGAACCTGGGTCCTCTGCAAGAGCAGTCAGTGCTCTTAACTGCTGAGCCATCTCTCCAGCCCTGGTGTCCTAGTTTGTTCTTTATTGCTGTGACAAAATACTCTGACCACTACCAACTTGGGGAGGAAAGGGTTTATTTAGCTTACATATCCAGCCTGCTTTCTTATGCAACCCAGGCCCACCTGCCCAGGGGTGGCACCACCACAGTGGGCTGGGCCATTCCACATCACTCATCAAGAAGATGCCCCTCAGACATGGCCACAGGCCAGTCCAATAGAGGAAATTCCCCAATTGAAGCTCCCTCAACCCAGGTGTGTCAAGTTGACACTAAAGCTATCCAGCACACCTGGTTTCCTTTATTTATAACAGGGAGTCATTGGGTCTGGGGTGGTGGACCAGGATCCAAGCTCTGAGTCTACTTTCTGACCTAGAACATCACAGCAGAGGCCATACTTTTCAGATGAAATAAACAAACCCCCAAAATGTCTACGATTTTGATAAAACAATAGTTATTTCTATTCAAAGTCATAATTACATACGTTGGCAAGGTTTTGGAAAATATATCAACTAAAACCAATGGCCTTTTAAAGCTGATACTTGACCTGGACTCTGAGTCCCTGGGAGGGCACAGGGGAGATGTGGTAAGGCATGTGAAACTACAACTTTATGGAGTAGATGGCACAAATTTCAAGCATTTAAGATGCACAAAGAATTTTTGAAGTGTTGGACTTTGTATGGACTGCAGCTGGTGATACCTCAGACCCCAGTGGTATGTGTCCTCTGAGCTGGCACCAAGGACACTCCACACTGGGAACTTCTGGAGGGCTCTTTAGTTAGCATCTGATGAGCTTCTTTAAGGATGCTCTGTTCCAGGGGGCCAATGGAGCAGCTGCAGCCCTATTGGCTGAAACAGTAATTATCTGTTTCTTATCTACAACCTTGTGCCTTACCTGGTAGAAAGTAGTGAGATCAAATTCCTCCATGACTCTGTCCACCTCTGAAACAAGGTCCAGGAACTGTGCATGCCCTGAGGTGACTTCAAGCCCAATGAATGTCCTGGGAGAGGCACAAATAGAGAAAACATGGGCGTAAGATGTAGCCTGTAAGGTAAAAACAATCCAAGCAGGAGCAGGAGGCACAGACAGGAAGACTTGGGACCTGCGCTGGGGCTCACCCCATCTCCCTCAGCGTTCCCTTGCTACTCCACCAGCCAATTCTTTCAGTCTCTCTCCTCTCCTGACTTAAAAACCTTCCTTCATCTGGTCTAACCCACGTTTCCTCTTCCCATATCTAGGAATCCTTGCAGAGCAGCATCCATACCCCACCTCCTACCTCCTCCATTCCCCACTCTTGGACTCATCACCTTCTCAAAGCTCTACTTTCTGGTACCACCTCCCTCCTACAGGCACTCAGACCTGTTGTCCTTAGTAATTAAACCCTCCTCTGAACCCAAATTTTCAGCAAGGCCCCGTCCCATTCTTGGTAAAACATCTTTA
The DNA here is from genome assembly GCF_000622305.1 of Nannospalax galili. NCBI lineage: Eukaryota > Metazoa > Chordata > Mammalia > Rodentia > Spalacidae > Nannospalax > Nannospalax galili. The sequence continues at coordinate 296,671 of NW_008340047.1, forward strand.
AAAGGTGGTCCACTACCTTCCTCTGTACTGCTTTATCTTCCACCTCTAACCTTTCCCCAGAAATGCTCTTGTCAAAGTGGCCAACAATTGCAGTGAGCCCCATGTAATCAAAGTCAGTAATCCTGTTCTCGCTCAGCAGTATCTGACACACTTGACTCCTGGAATCCTTTAGCTTACAAAGTTATGCAGTCTTCTAGAATGAAGGAAGGAGTGAGCTCTCCAAGGAGCTGAGAAGTTGTGGTTTACTGAGTGCACAGGACAGGGAGGCTCCCCGAGGCCCTGGTAATAATGTCCTCTTTTGCTCACTGAATGCTTTAATACTTTCATCTTTTCAAACCTTGTTGACTCATTTAAGCCTTACACTGCCCGGAAGTGGATGAGTAAGGGGAACTGAGTGATGGACAGAAAGGGAGGTCACAGGAGCCAATTTTTACAAGGGATGGGGCTAGGCAGGAACAGGCTTCCCGATACCAAAATGGTTTTCCTACTTCTGCACCCCTCCCAAAGCTCCTTCAGTTCTTTTTCTTTTTTAAAAATTCTATTTATTTGCATTTTATGTGTATGAATGTTTCACCTGCTTGTATCTAAGTATACCACCAATGTGCCTGGTGCCCACAGAGGCCAGAAGAGGGCATCAGATCCCCCTGGAACTGGAGTTACAGATATTTATTAGTTACCATTTGGTTGCAAGTGCTCTTAACTACTGAGTAATCTCTCCAACCCCTTAGTTCTTTTTTCTAAATGAAAGCCCAGGTTTAGGAACATATGCCCTGGAAACATAGACTTGGTTGAGAAAATAGTGTGCCCCTCAATTCTTGAAATGAAGAATCTTCTTTGGATGACTTGGAATCAGGGGGACCCACCTGGTTTTCTCTTGGTTGGTATAAATCTTTACCCGGTTGGCAGTAAAGAAGAACCTAAAATTTAGAAGAAGAAAGACCAGATATCAGGAAGACTAAGGGGGAAAAACAAGCAGAAACAATAGTTCATGTTTTAAGAAGCACAGCACTTTTGGCTGGGAATGGTGATCCCTGTCTCCAATCCTACACTCTGGAGGCGCAAACAGCAAGAAGTCAAGTTTGAGACCAGTCTGGACTGCATGAGACTCTTTCTCAAAAAAAAAAAAAAAAAAAAAAAAACAACCAAGAGCTGGGCGTGGTGGTACGTACTTTTAATTCTAGTGCTCGGGAAACAGAGGCAAGTGGATCTCTCTAAGATCGAGGCCAGTCTGGTCTACATAGCTTGTTGCAGGCCAGCTGGAGCTATGGGGAGACCCTGTCTCAAAAAACCAAACCAAACCAAACAACAAACCAAAAAAACCTCCAACCAACCAACCAACCAACCAACCAACCAAACCAACTAACCAACCAACCAACCAACCAACCAGCCAACAAGCAAATCAAATCCTCCAAATAATCCCCCCAAACAGCATTTTGAAAATACTATTAATTCATTTAAAATCATTTTATACTTAATATTGTTACCTATAGTTTAGGCTGCCCTCAAAATTGTGGTAATCCTCCTGTCTCTGTTTCTCCTGTGCTAGGATTACAGGTGTGAGACATCATGCCCAGCTAAGAGCATCTTTTACTATATTATTTGATCCTGGTTCTTGACAGAAGTCTTAATTCCTCTGGAACTTGCTGAGTGATCAGGCTGTCTTTTGCGAGGGATGCTGTGTTCAGTGTGGTCCTGGATAAAGGAAGTGATCTGCAGGTACAAGCCCTACTTCTCCATGGAGGATAGAAGAACTAGTTCATAATGATCACACCTACATCCTGAAGTCTCTGAAAGGATCCTAGGGTACAGGGTTTGAAAAGGCTCTGCTGGGACTATCCATGTGCAAGAAGGGTGGTCCACTTGCTCTGTGTCTCTTTAGTTGCTATCCCTTTGTCTTTTAAAAGATCCTTTGTGAGGGGCTGGAGAGATTGCTCAGTGGTTAAAAACACTGGTTGTCTGTGGGTTCAAGTCCCAGCACCCACACGGCAGCTAACAACTGTCCATAATTCCAGTTCCAGGGGATCAATGGCCTCTTCTATTCTCTGTGGGCATTGCATGACATGGATGAACTTACATACATGCAGGCAATACACACATACACATAAAATAAAAAAAAGATCCTCTGTGAAGGCCGGAAATACAGCTCAGTGACACAGTGTTTGTATAGCATACATGGTACCCTGGTTCCATCCCCAACACTGCAACAATCTATCTAATCTCTCTCTCTCTCTCTCTCTCTCCCTCTCTCTCTCTCTCTCTCTCTCCTTCCATCTAAATTGTAGAGCTGGGTGTGATGGCTCATGCTTATAATCCCAGCACTCAGGAAGCTAAAGTAGGATTGCTGCAGATCCAAGGCCAGTCTGAGTTATATAGTCAGTTCCAGGCAAGCTTTATCTATAGAGAATCTGTCTCCAAGAAAAAAAATCCTTTGTAATAAATTGGTAATCTACGAAGTAAATAATCTTCCTGAGTCCAATGGTCAGATAGGGGGTGTCATAGGAAGCACTGACCTTAACAAAATCAGGTAGAATTTTTAGCAAACCTAAGGACCTAACCAGGTACAACTGATTTCTAAAGCAGTCTTGTGGGACTGAGCCCTGAAGCTGTGAGATCTGCTAACTCTGGGTCAGTGGTGTCATGAACTTATCTGTAGGATACCCAGTTGGTATCTGGAGAGTTGAAGAAGCAGTTGACGTGGGAAGCTCTTTCCTCTGGCCAAAAATGCATGGGTAATACTGAGTGTGAGCTTCCAGAAAGATAATGCGATTTTCATATACAGCACACCAGGCAGTAGAGGAATGGAGGTGCTTACGTGGGATACCCACAGCATACTGATGGGTACAGCAGCCTCAGAGGTGCATTACATTATCTTCTTAGGTCTGGTCTGCTTGCTGGGGTACTGTACTATGCCTACCCTCTAAGCCCACCAAAGTCCAGGAAAGGAGGGGAACTGAGGGAGAAGGGAAGCTCACCTTTGGAAGGAGGCCATGCGGTCTTTGAGGGCCTGCACGAAGGGGAGGATCCAGTGGTGACGGAGAACCACACTCTGTGACAGGCTGAGGTGGAATTCCTCCATCCTCACCAGCCGGGGCACGAAGGTCTGGGCCTGGGGCAGCAGCATGTCAAGCAGATCCAGGAACTCCTCCCCAGCTTCATCTAGAGGAACAGGGAGTGGGGGAGGCCACTCTCTCTCTTTTTCTTTTTGAGTCAGGGTCGCCCTGTAGCCTCGGCTGGCCTGGAACTCCCTATGTAGACCAGGCTGGCCTTGAACTCAGAGAGATCCACCTGCCTCTGCCTCCCAAATGCTGGGATTAAAGGCATGCATTACCATTCTCTTAGCCAAGGTGCCAGAGTTGAATAAAAAGCAGAGAAGCCCTTATTACTCTGGTTTCAAGAATAGCCTGTGTCTATACAATCTACTAATATCTGAATGTGAATTTTCAAAAAAGTATTATTATTGTGTGTATAGTATGTATATGATGCATGTAGGCACATGTATGACACAACTTTCAGGAGCTGCCTCTCTCCTTCCTCTTTGTTTGAGGCAGGTTCTCTCATTTCTGCCTTGGGGCTTCAGGCTAGCTGGCCTGTGAGCTTCTGAGTGGTTCTATCTCTGCCCTCCTTCTCAATGGTAGGAGTGCTGGCATTACAGGCACTCCATCTAGCTCTTTATGTGTGTTCCAGGGATCAAGCTCAGGTCATCGGGCCTGCAGGTCAAGCACTTTTACCTGCTGAACCATCTTGCTGGCCCCTTGATAGGAATTTATAGCTGTAAAGTTAACCCGTGATCACTGTAAGAATTCAAGTAAACAAGCAGTATACAGGGAGTGGGTAGCTCTAGGAGGAGTTAGGCAGAAGAGAAGGGATAAATATGACCACGATACAGTATATGCATGAATGAAATTCTAAAAAAAATTAATAAAAATATTCTTTTAAAGTAGGTGGTGGTGGCAGCAAGATGGAGCCTTGGATAAAGGCTTTTTGTTCTCTGGGACCCACACAGTGGAAGAAGGCTGACTTCTCCAGAGAGTTGTTCTCTGACCTCCACAGGTGTACCCACATACATACATACATACATACATACATACATACATACACACACACAATAAATAAATTTTAAAATGTAATTAAAGCCGGGCATGGTGGCACATGTCTTTAATCTCAGCACGCAGGAGGAAGAGGCAGGTGGATCTCTGTGAGTTCAAGGCCAGCCTGGTTTACATACTGAGTTCTAGGCCAGCTGGGGCTACAGGGATACCCTGTCTCAAAAAGACCAAAAAACAACAACAAAAAAGCAATTAAAAACCTTTAAAAAAAAAAAAAAGGAAGTATATAGGGGTCTTCTGGTTTCCAGTCCAGCCTATAAGCAGCTTAGAAGCTATCACCCCAACAAGTAAAATGCTCAACGAACTGAAGCAAAACATTTAGATTTGTGGGAAAAGTGAGACCGCAGGTGAGTACAAAACTTACAAATTACTAAACCAGAAACACACGAGCTGAAACTCTGCGGGGAACAGGGCAGAGCCGAGAAGCCTAAACTATAATGGAATAACTGCTAGAGACTCGGTACACCTGAAAGCTAAAGATTCCAGGAGAGCCACGGGAGGAAGCCCTGCTATGGGGTTTACTTCTCAAAGGTCTCCCAGAATTTTGGAGAAAATCCCCTTCTTGTGCTTCTGGCAGGGGAGAGAAAAGAAACTGCTTAAAAATAAGTGGGGGATACTGAACATTCTAGGGTTTGTTTGCTTTAAACAAGGTCTGCCCTTACGAGGAATTGTTTAACCTGCTAGTTTTTTTCTTTTCGTTTCTTTTTGAGACAGGGTCTCCCTGTAACTCCAGCTGGCCTCAATCTCAGAGATCCACCTGCCTCTGCCACTGGTATTAAAGGCATGCGCCACCATGCCCAACTCCCTGCTAGGGTTTTATCAGAGCCCTACTGACCTGAAGAAGAGAAATACTCAACTCCAGCAGCTCCAGCACAAAGTTGGGGGAGATCCTGAAAAACAGGTGTCAAGGTCACAGTCTAGAGGCACACACTCACCAAAAGACTGGAATGTGACCCTAAGACTCCAGAACATTCCTCAAGCTACAGAGTCCTATTTCCCTCGGTTATAAAGGAAAAATCGGAAGGCATAAAAAAGGGCACAAATGTGCTTTGAATAGACAGCAGGCACTAGAACGTAACAAATTTAAAAGACTAGAAGTCTCTCAAAATGCCCTATAATGGTGGTGGGTCATCTGTCCTCTTGATCAAGGAGGCTGAGGAGACCCCACCAGATGGACTTGAACCAGTGTCCAGTCTACAAAGAGGAGGGTCAACACAGAGGAATCATTTCCTCCATGATTCCAAGCAAAGCCAACCATGGTCGAGCAGGACCTATGACTTTTCTTCACATAGGCGGAACTGGTAAAAGAAAGGAGCCAGGGGC